>NC_049204.1:5401796-5454296 GCF_013347855.1 Anguilla anguilla | reverse complement strand
ACACACTCTCTCACACACACTCTCTCTCACACACACACACACACACACACACACACACTCACACACACACTCTCACACACACACACACACACACACACACACACACACACACTCTCTCACACACACACACACACACACACACACACACACTCTCTCACACACACACACACACACACACACACACACTCTCTCACACACACACACACACACACACACACACACACACACACACACACACACACACGCGCGGGCTGATACTGCTGCCAGGTGCCGGCCGCTGTTGCCATGGCAACGGATGACTGAAGCGTGTCCGTGTGCCGCCGCCGCCGCGGTGGCGGTGGTGGTGGTGGTGGTTTCGCTTCTGGCTGATGAGTGGGGTGGGGACGGGGGTGGGAGGGGTTGAGGGAGGGCGGGGGGGGGGGGGGGAGAGCGGGGGAGGTAGTGGGTAATCACGCTCTCTCTCTCTCTCTGTCTCTCTGTGGGCGGCTGAACTGCTTCAGATCCTATCTCTCATCTCTTTGTGGAAGCCACCGGAAAAAAAAAAAGAATAAAATGGAATTATGAAAATGAGCACGTACAGTATATACGCGCGCGCGCACAAACGTTTCATTCCCGACCACTTCAGAAGAAGGCTCTATTCATATGAAACGGGCGGTGCGGTGACTGTTAAGGAGGTGGATGACACAGGTTGTTAAACGCATTGTGTGGTTTTGAGAGTTCGTCGTTTTGAACTACCGCGTGTCATATAGGTTTTTTTTGGGGTTTTTTTCTGGAGACCTACCCACGGTGATCATCTGATTTCAGTAGATTTACCGGGTGCTCAGACCTTCGAGCCCTTAAAGGTGTGAGGTCATAAATGTGTGGTTGGAACGTTCTGAACTGAACATTCTAATGCTGATGTCACAATAGCCGCTGGTAACTGGAAGCCGTGGGAGTTCTAGAACCCACAGGACTGGCCAACTCTACTGTACACGTTCTCAGTACAACAGTGCAGCTTTGAATGGCTTCTAACAGTAAGGTGGACCGAGAGAGTGGCAGTTTTGATTTGAATTTGATGTTGGAAGCACTTGCAAAACGGAACGATTCGCCCGCGTGGAAGAAGCCCTGGTCCTGAAGCCGCAGTCGAAGTCGGTTTTTTTTTTCCAGAAACTGGAAATATTCCAAGTTTCGTTTTCGTCGTTTTCCTGTTCGGTCCCGGCCCTTGCTGTACAGCCTCTGGCCTCGCATCTTCCTTTCACAAGGAGGATGCTTCACTGACGCGCCAGCGCTAAGGGGCGAAAATACGAAAATAGAAAGAAGAAAAGGAAAAAAAAAAACAGCTTGCATAAATATTTAAACTAGCAAAAGGGCAGCCGGGTCTTTAAAATTAATTACGCCTCTCTGCGCAAATATTAACATTAAGGGGATTTACAAAGGGAGGAGGCACCACGCTGGAGCTGATGCAGTTTTAATGACGAGCCTCCTGAGGTGGCCCCTTCACGAGCTGTGGCGCTCTCTCTCCCCGAGCCGCTCGTGCTCGATTGCCCTTTACATATTCAAAGCGTACGCAAACCCCCCCCCCCCCCGACGACTCTGCCCAAACACACACCCTTACCTCGCCTCATCAGGTTAGAGGCCTTATTATAAATACATCCTCCGCCTGTTCAGCTGGGGAACGAGGGGTACGACAGGCTGTGTGAATCGGAATGGGTAGCTTGTGGATTTATTTATTTATTTATTTATTTTACCTGCCCCCCCCACTGCTAAACATTACAGTCACGTCCAGTGTTGAAATAGCGGAGAACATCAGTGTCAGGATTACAGACGAGTGGTGTCACCAGGAAGGCAGAGAAGACTCATTGATTATTGACAAGTGTAACGTTGACTGAACAAAAACTACAGTTGGTACTGTAAGCAAAAGTAAACTGCAGTACACTGCTGACTGTTGCATGGCTATACCTAACTCTTACTATCCCTAAAGGGAATAATAAATTCACACAGCCGCATTTTTCCCCTCCTCAAAAATGTGATATTTGGGCATGAGTTATACCATAACTGGCATGAAGATGTTTTTTTAACACCACTTTAAGGAACTTGGATGGTGGGCGATGCTCCTTATACACACACACACACGCAAATACACACACAAATACACACACACACACACATTCACACACGCACACACACACACACATAGTTGCACACACACACAGAGACACACACACTCACAGACTCACGCACGCACACGCGTGATGTCACTGCCCTATTAACTGCATGTGCACCCGCAGGGTTTCCTGCTGTTGTTAAGGAGACGTGCTGCAGGGGCATCCGTGAAGACGGCTGCTGCAAAGAATAGCACGAGAAACACCCGCCCCCCCTTCCTCCGCCCCCCCCCCAAACGCGCTCCCACGCGCTCCCCGCCACGGAGCACACGGAGCTGACCCTCCGGCCCCTCTGCGCCGCCGCCGCCGCCGTCACGATCTCCTCCTCCTCCTCGCACACGACTCGCACCCGGGGCTAAAGGCCAAAGTGCCGCCACACACCCCCTGCACTACTGGTGTTACCTCAGCCCAGGGAGAGAGGGAGCCACACACCCCCTGCACTACTGGTGTTACCTCAGCCCAGGGAGAGAGGGAGCCACACACCCCCTGCACTACTGGTGTTACCTCAGCCCAGGGAGAGAGGGAGCCACACACCCCCTGCACTACTGGTGTTACCTCAGCCCAGGGAGAGAGGGAGCCACACACCCCCTGCACTACTGGTGTTACCTCAGCCCAGGGAGAGAGGGAGCCACACACCCCCTGCACTACTGGTGTTACCTCAGCCCAGGGAGAGAGGGAGCCACACACCCCCTGCACTACTGGTGTTACCTCAGCCCAGGGAGAGAGGGAGCCACACACCCCCTGCACTACTGGTGTTACCTCAGCCCAGGGAGAGAGGGAGCCACACACCCCCTGCACTACTGGTGTTACCTCAGCCCAGGGAGAGAGGGAGCCACACACCCCCTGCACTACTGGTGTTACCTCAGCCCAGGGAGAGAGGGAGCCACACACCCCCTGCACTACTGGTGTTACCTCAGCCCAGGGAGAGAGGGAGCCACACACCCCCTGCACTACTGGTGTTACCTCAGCCCAGGGAGAGAGGGAGCCACACACCCCCTGCACTACTGGTGTTACCTCAGCCCAGGGAGAGAGGGAGCCACACACCCCCTGCACTACTGGTGTTACCTCAGCCCAGGGAGAGAGGGAGCCACACACCCCCTGCACTACTGGTGTTACCTCAGCCCAGGGAGAGAGGGAGCCACACACCCCCTGCACTACTGGTGTTACCTCAGCCCAGGGAGAGAGGGAGCCACACACCCCCTGCACTACTGGTGTTACCTCAGCCCAGGGAGGGGGGAGAGGGAGAGAGGGGAGAGGGAGGGAGAGAGAGAGGGAGAGAATGAGGGAGAGAGGGGGGGGGGGAGAGACAGGGGGAAAGAGGGAGAGAGGTAGAGAGGTGGAGGGAGAGAGAGAGGGAGAGGGGGAGAGAGAGATGGAGGGAGGGAGGGGGAGAGAGAGAGAGGGAGAAAGGCGGGAGAAGTGCGGTCACGTGACACAAATAGGAGGTATAGGATGATCTTTCTGGAGATAAGTTTTATTACTGATAAAGTTGAATAGTAATGCCATTTTCCTGAGAAGTGGAAAGTTTACTTCACTGAAAGAATTGTTTTATGCTGTACATTTTTTATAGAAATCTAATTTTATCCTGAAATTGAAAATCTTTGTTCTCAAAAGCATGAAAAAAAGTATTCAATTGTATTTATACTAATTCTTCCAGTATTTACTTGGATGTACTGTGCCAAGTGCACACTATCCAAATGGCCATTACAAACCAACTTATAACTGCATGATTCATGTTCCAACCAAATAATCTTTTCATACAGTAAAATTTCATAAAGGTGCTGTTCAGTGCCCAGTTCAAGGCGCTTCATTTATATCTATTTTTTTTTAAAAGCCTGAAGAAGTATATTACCTACAGTATGTATTTTGTCACTATAGGAGTGTCTGTTGATTTAGCTGATCAGTGAGCGAGCAGAATTGATTTCCTCCCTGAAAACATGAATGCATCATATCTTATTTGACATTTTTTCCGCCTTGCCCCACACCGGAAAGAGATGTATCGATATTGACGATATTGCCCCGCGCGTCAGTTTGTGAGAATATCTTACACGTCAGCATTGGAGACAGTGGGGTTGCATCACTGTCGAATACATCGGTAGTGTGTCTAACAAAGAAAACGTGAGGAAGATTTGAGACTCAAAACAAGCTGCTTTTACAACAATCCTCAACAGTCTGAGGCTTCTGGCTTGCGGGGCCTTAAACCGACATCCCATAATGACGGGATTACAGGGGGTTTGAGTCTCTGTGTGATGTGTAATACAGTCCCGGGGTTGAGTCACGTCAGGGGCCGCGACGCTCAGGTGAAGCCACAGTAAATGGGTGAGCTGAGGTGGAGGAGCGCGAGCTGATTGGATGCCGGGAGACGTCGGCCAGCCCGGTGTGTGTGTTTCGGCAGTCACTCTTACGCACCGCGCTGAGGTGTGAAGGTCCCAGTAGGGTCGCCTTCAAAGTTCCTAAATCCAGCCGTGTGGGATGCCACGTCATCTTTCACAGGTCCTGTTTCGAAAGGTGTGAGATTGATGACGGTGCCGATGCCGAGGGGAAGGGGTACAGTTCGCTTTGGCAAATTCTCATCGGAGTACACGTTCTCTCAGCATCGTTTTATATGCGTTTCTGTACGCAGAATTGTTCTTGTGCCCAGAAAAGACTGTTTAAAAAAAAATAAAATAATGTATGTCATGTTTGGTAGTGAGGTTGAATGTTTTGCACAGCTTTAAAAAGAAAATAAAGGAATTTAAAGAAATGTTCATAGATGACACTTGTTAAACATGCTTTCCCTCAGTGCTATAAAAACTTAACAGCATTACAGTAACGTTGGCCCTGCCGTTAGCTTTTTGCTAAGCCAGTCTGCTCACTGATGAACATCCCCTGCATTACGGGACTGTGGACAAAGCTCTGACCGTGAGGGGGAAAAAGTGTGCCGGGTGTCGTTTTGAGTTTGGGGGTGGGGGCGCAGGGTGACGAGTACAGCCATGATAGTTCTCATATTTAGCTCTGTGCCCAGTTCCTGGACGAGTTAATTCCGTGTGGTGCGATTAAGATGGATGGCAAATGGCCTGTTTAATATTCATGAGCGGGGGGGGTGGGGGCAGGGCTCTGGAGGGAGCCAGCTGTTTTTTCGCCGGGTGCTCGTTAGCGTCCTGGTGCTTTCTGAAACGCGCCCCCCCACCCCCCCACCCCCCCCACCCCCCCCTGCTTCCTCTCCGCGCCCCAGAGGCCCCTGGGAGACGCCCTGAGCCGAAGCGAGCAAGGCGCTCCTCGGCGCACAAGCTCACCTGACCGGCGGCCGCGCCGCTGAGAGAGACCGGCGTGCCCGGCATCGGCGCGCTTCGGTTACGAGCCGCGCTCCCAGAGGCTCCGCTGTCCGTTGTAGTCTTACATTACATTACATTACAGGCATTTAGCAGACGCGCTTATCCAGAGCGACTTACACAACTTTTTACCTGGCATTTTTTACATTGTATCCATTTATACAGCTGGATATATACTGAAGCAATGCAGGTTAAGTACCCTTGCTCAAGGGTACAACGGCAGTGTCCTACCCGGGAATCGAACCTGCGACCTTTCGGTTACAAGCCCTAGTTCCTTACCCACTGTGCTACACTCCGTCCTTACCTGTTTTACATCTCACGTGGTTATGACATGTTCTAGAATCCTCTGTTCCCTGCTTTCTGCTTTAACCAAAAAAAAATTCTTTTTTAATAATGAATTTCATTTTAACGTTACAGTGACGAAGTAATGACGTAGTCCCAAAATAGATACAAACCCCCCCCTTTTTTTTTTAAGAGCGAAAATTTGTTGCTACTACTGCTACTGGTGAATGATAAAGGAAAAATAACGATGTCAAGCAGTCACAGAAATTTCAAGTCTGTTACATATTTATTGTCCCAAAATAGACTCAAATCCCTTTTTTGAGTGGAAAATGTGTTGCTACTGTTGGCTAATGATTTAGAAAAACTAAAGGGATATCAAACATTAACAAAAATTCTACAGTCTGCTACGTGTATGTCTAGTAGGAGCTGTTCATGCTGTTTTTCCATATTCACACGGTGTGGTGCTAGTATGGACATGTTCGCAAGGAAACCCGTATTACAGAGAGATGGGACAGTAACGATGTTTGTTATGCGGTACACACGCTTCCCCCTGCGTTCTTTTGTGGATCTGACAGGACTCTGCCAAAAAAAAAAAAAAAAAACCATCTGAATCCCGTATTCAGGTCCAATTTCATGGATTTGGGCGTGAGGAGGGGGAAGCCGCGTGCCGGTCGCCCCGAGACGCGTCGTTAGCCTTCGTTAGCATTCATTCCGAGCGCCGCTCCCTCTCGCGATTCGTAACGCTCGCCCGCCGTCGCCACGAGATGCCGGATAGCCGCCCGTCGAAAACTAGATGAAAGGAGGAGTGGGTGCGGCGTGGATGGAATCCGATTGGTCCGTATTCCTCTCCCGATCTCTTATCGCCGCACGCGCGCGCGCAAAATGAAAACAGAGAGAAGGGCGAAAGACGAGGGAGATCTAATCTGTGTGATTGCAGGCCGTGTGTTTTCGTGCCTTTTTTTTTTTGCCCGTCGGTGTCATGACGAGCGTCTGAATGTGCACGGGTACTGTAGCTTTGACCGTTCCTACATCACGGGCATTTAGCGGACGCTCTTATCCAGAGCGACTTACACAACTTTTTTTTACATAGCATTTACATTGCATCAATTAATACAGCTGGATATATATACTGAAGCAATGCAGGTTAAGTACCTTGCTCGAGGGTCCTATAGAGAATCGAACCTACGACCTTCAGGTTACCAGACCAACTCCTTACCCATTATAGCGCACTGCCGCGCCAGTGCCTGGCCGGTAGGGTTTTAGATGCGTATGCTCAAATTGACTTTCAAAGTGTAAATACAGAGCAGTGCACACACCTGGATAATCAAGCACAGTGCAGCCTGCAGCACACAGCTAAGGGCAACACACATCAATTTTAGCCAATGAAACAAATCCCTAAGTACAGCAAACTAATGCTAATGTTGCTAGCTGGGCCTGTCATGTATTGCGCTAGCCATTGTTTTTTGTTGCAGTGTTTTAAAAAAACTAGGCGTTAAATTGAAAATTGTAAATATTGGGGGTAAAAAATGCAGATCTTGACTTGTACTGCCAAGAAGGATGGACAGCTGTGGTTGTCCAGGGAAACTGGACTGTTTCCCATGGAGTCAAATGGTGAATCCAGGAGGCTGTTTATTTGGGCTGTGAAATATGGACTGGGATGGGAGCGATTGGGCACATTTAAGGTCACCCGTGGGTACTTTGGGGATTTAAATATTTTTTTTGGATTAAACCCCCGTCCCTCTCTTCCTCCCCTTTTCCCCTTTTGTGGTCCCGTGCAGTTGGGTGCGTAAGAAACACCCCCCCTCCGAGCCCCCCGTCCCCATCCCGCCCAGCCCCGACACCAGAGACCAGTGGCGCAGCATGACGGTGATGCCGTACCTGGAGGACCTGCACGGCTACAACGAGGAGGACGACGATGAGCTCTTCGACGGCGAGGATGACATCATCTACACTCAGGACTTCACAGTGCCAGGTGTGTGTGTGTGTGTGTGTGTGAGTGAGTGTGTGTGCTGGATGCCAGGTGTGTGTGTGTGTGTGCTGGATGCCAGGTGTGTGTGTGGGCTGGGCGCCAGGTGTGTGTGTGTGTGTGCTGGATGCCAGGTGTGTGTGTGGGCTGGACGCCAGGTGTGTGTGTGGGCTGGATGCCAGGTGTGTGTGTGTGTGTGTGTGTGTGTGTGTGTGTGTGTGTGTGTGCTGGATGCCAGGTGTGTGTGTGGGCTGCATGCCAGGTGTGTGTGTGTGTGTGTGTGTGTGTGTGTGTGTTGGATGCCAGGTGTGTGTGTGTATGTGTGTGTGTGGGTGTGTGTGCTGGATGCCAGGTGTGTGCGTGTGTGTGTGTGTGTGTGTGCTGGATGCCAGGTGTGTGTGTGTGTGTGTGTGTGTGCTGGATGCCAGGTGTGTGTGTGTGTGTGCTGGATGCCAGGTGTGTGTGTTGGATGCCAGCTGTGTGTGTGTGTGTGTGTATGTGCTGGATGCCAGGTGTGTGTGTATGTGCTGGATGCCAGGTGTGTGTGTGTGTGCTGGATGCCAGGTGTGTGTGTGTGTGTGTGTGTGTGTGTGTGTGTGTGTGCTGGACGCCAGGTGTGTGTGTGTGTGTGTGTGTGTGTGCTGGATGCCAGGTGTGTGTGTGGCTGTCAGAAATGGAGATGCCTTTAGCCTCTTTGCTGTGGACAGCCAAAATGAGTTTAGGGACTAAATAAAGTCCCAGACTCAGTTGAATGGCCTCTCCGACTGTGCTTGATAACATTCTGAAAGCGTGCTTTCAGAATAAATACACCTCTTTCTGCGAGGGATATTTTTGTTGCTATTCTTTTGTGGAGAGTACATGGCGATCGTGCTATTTTAAGGCTGTTTAGTTGTGACAATTGGAGAGAAGGCAGTCTCAGGCGGTGTTGCGTAAGATTTGAAAGGTGCACATGAAAAAACACTTTTTAACCTGAAGAGAGAAATGTAAAAATAGACACCCCCCCCTAACTGAGTATTCTAGCTATGTGTGTGTACTGGATGTGTTCACTCAATAAAAACTATAATGGAAGAAATGTTTTTTCCTCTAGAGTGTACACTGATTAGCAGTGATGATTATTTGGTCGGTTATAATGGGAACCGTTGGTCTGAAGGTGATGAGCCAGGTTTAATTTCAGAGAGGCGATGTGCGCCGCCTCTCTCCGTCTCTGCTGCTTCGAATTTCTCCGCCACACGTTTGGATGGCTGTTCTATCTGGACTCTTACCTCATGCGGTGGTGACTCATGGACCCAGGGTAAAATGGTAAACGGGCTGCATTTATATAGCGCTTTTATCCAAAGCGCTTTACAATTGATGCCTCGCGTTCGCCAGAGCAATTAGGGAGTTAGGTGTCTTGCTCAGGGACACTTCGACACGCCCAGGGCAGGGGGATCGAACCGGCAACCCTCCGACTGCCAGACGACCGCTCTTACCTTCTGAGCTACGTCACCCCTAATGGGAACATGCTCCCAGGCCCTGCGTTGTGTCTGCGTGGGGGTCCTTTTCCTGAAAGTCAGAAAGCCCCCCCTGTGGCCGTGGGTCTCTGGCCGAATTCGCCGCTCTTTATCCCGAGATAAAGATGTTGCCGACGACGGTGAGCTTTGCCAGATTGAACTGCGGTGGATTTTGATTGGCAGAGCCCTTGTCGGGTCGTGGGTAAGAGCGGTGTCGTACTGCGGTCATACTGGACTCTGTGTGATGGACTCCCGCCTTACAGAATCAGAAATTACTTTGTTAGTAGCAGTGTGGGCCGGTCCAGACTTTCTGGCTCGCTGATGTTGCTCACGGTAACGTGTAACCCCTCCCCGTTAGGAAGTGTTTGCAGCAGCCCCTGCTTTTTTAGCGAGGCCCTATCTCCCGGTATGTGCCACAGCTTATGAGTCTAATTAATCATCACAGGCCTTAAAGCAATGATGTGCAATATTTCAGCCACTATTGAGATGTCAGGGCAAAAAAAAAAAAAAGAAAAAAGATGCTGAATTATGCTGTAATTCAAAGAGATAACCGAACAGCAGTTCATTACTACTGCTAGTCGTTTCTATGAATAGCCTCGGTCATTGAAAATGGAACCAGACCTATGAAACTGGGAAAGTTTTGGAACCAATCTTCTTCCTTGTCCAAGTTTTGTGTCGTGCTCGAACGGAAACTTCGTGTTAGTGTAGGTAACCTGGCAACGTGGCCGTTGGAAGTGACCCTTGGCAACGATGAAAATGAGCCTGTGTGGTGGTTTTTCCGTTTTGGAGTGTCTTTTGTGCGTGTGTGTTTGTTAACGTCTGTGAGTATAAACGGGATTTAACACGTTTGAAGAAAATGGCATAATTAAAATGTCTACGGCCTCCTGGTGCCTCTGTATGGTAATGAAATGGCACATTAGTACATTGCCTGGTGAGGGGTTCTTGATTTTTTTGGGTACAGTACGTGCTTAGATGGATCGCAGCGTCAAGCTATTTTCACGATTCTGTTGGAAATTTCCCATTTTGACCGATTTAGACTGATTTGCATGCAAAGTTTGATTAACTGCTGTAATGCTTGGTGGAGGCACGATTAGACTGACATAATCCTGTAACTTGACACTGAATTGCTCATTTTATAGTTTGATACTTATTTATGATTGTAGCTTGGGTTGATCAGATGACCTTTAAAAAAATTTTTTTTTTAAATTTTGAAGTCTGGAATCAGAATAAGTCCCTCCATTTCAGGTGTCCGTCAGTGATACATCCTCTGCACTTGGAGCCTGTTTCCATTACCTGTCGCTCTGTGAGCCTTCAGAGAGAACAGGAGAGCAGGGGATCAGGCTGGCTGTGATTGCGTTGGTCCGTGGGCCAGTGAGTCACTCACCCCTCTGGAAGTAATAAAAACACAACTCCTGCTTCTTTGTGGAGTGGAGACAGAAAGTTGGCGCTTTGAGGAGGTGGGGGGGGGGAGTGAGACGGGCTTCGGTGCTTTCCGAGGGCAGCGTCACGGTAACCGGGGTTAATAATCAACGCTTCATTAACCGGCTGCTTCCGCCATGTTGGCGGTGGGCAAGTGGGCGTGAAGTAATCAGCTAAGGGCGTTGAGAAATAAGTACGGATCGTTTTCCCGGTATGAAGGCGATTCTGTTCTCGAGGAGACTGCGAAAGCTGGCGGTGGTCGCCGTGGCTGTCCGAGCGTGATGACCTCTGACCTCTGTTTTACTCCGGACGGGTTTGGGCTTCAGAATCTCGGGTGTGTCCCATGTGACCTCCGGGGGGCGCTGTGTGTTGTTGGCCTCAGATGGGAAATGGCGGCGTTGAGTCCTCCTTGGTTGACATGGTATGTGAATATCTGGCGTCAGCTTTGTAGTATTCTGTCAGGGCTTAAAAAAAAATATAATAAAATGAAAAATTTTCATTTAGACCTTGGCCTTTTTTCCGGCATATGGAGCTTGAAGTGGACAATATGTCGCGTTTGGCAGCGTTGCGTTTCGACGAGGTGCGGGTGCGACTGCAGCCGCTATATATAGACAGCCGTATCTGGCCCGTCTGAGATTTCAGGCCAAACTGTGAAATTTCACGGAGAAGCTGTGAGAACTGGAAGAAAAAAAAACACAGTGTGAATGAAATGATTCTTTAGAGCACAAAAGGTTGCGGCGTGTTATTTAAATTATGAGGCGCAGAATCGCATTTTCACGGATGTGGGACTTCGCGGGGTTTTTTTTGTCCAGCGTTCGCTGATGTTGTGTTGTAGATGTTTGGAGTTTGTTGTGTGTTACAGACAGAGCAGTTCGGGAGTGTCATGCCAGTGGTCTTCTAAAAGTGCTTAGTTGCCATACGAGAATGGGATTCAATAATGTATGTAGCACAATTTTAGCAGTAGCTTTTTTCCAAACTGGTTAGCATGCGGAGACTGTAAATTCCACAGGGTTCCCACATGTCCTGGAAAACCTGGAATTTTCTGTTGCAGTCATAAAACGTAATGGAAAATGACAATGTAATGTGTAGTGTAACATTATTGGCCAAAACTACGTGTCCCCTTGCTATCCCCCTCCGCCATGTAATTAATACATAGCTCCCCCTTCCATGATTCTGTTGTCTCAGCCACCCCCCCCCCCCACCCCCACCTCCCCCCAACATCAAATGTCCTGGAATGGCCTGTTGGAAAACATAATGCATGACGCCTAGAAGGGTGGGGAACACCCCTGATTCAAATTTAGGAAAAGTACGTGAAAAATAACTTGCACACAATTAGCAATGCTTTTGCATACATCTGTGGTTTCTCATTATTGGATGTGGCTGTAGATGACAGTGACATATAGGCTACGTGTATAGAATGGCTAAATATGTTCACTTGATTCGTGTTCTGCAGCACTAGCAGCTGATTGGGGCAGAGATACCTGGCGGTGTCTTACAGCTTGCACATCGTATAATTAACCATTTTTGATTCCACCCCCTAATCACCCCCTGCATCTGATTGGCTGCACAATGGGATGGGTTCCTACCCACACCTATTCCCCAAAAATAGAACCTGGTTAATTTAATCAAGGATTTAATACGCAAAATAACCCAGAACAGTACTGCTACTTGTTAAGTTGTGTAATGGGAGGAAGAAAAAAAACTTGCAGAGGGAAAGAACTTCAGTTTGGTGAAAACGGCCATCGATTCTCCATCTTCTGTCGCTTTCCCCCTAACGATTCAGCGAATCGTGTTTCAGAGTGACGTAGGCTGGATGCTGCGAAACGCCAGTCTAAAGCCGGGCACCCACCGCACGCGTATCGGCCGCGAGCGCACTACGCGCGTATTACGCGCGTAACTGAAGCGTAGTTGAAGTACTGTTATTACAACGGCAGCGGGCGACGTCGTCTCCACCAGATGCGAACGCGTCGCGTACCGGCTGCGAAGCTCGCGCGACACAAGCGAACTGAAGCGTAGTTTTTCGCTTCTGTTCTATTTTTTCGGCTTGTCGCGCGTCACGTTGGCCTGTTTATACACAGAAATATGCTCTAAAATGCTAGGTATACATGTTCTGATTTATATTTCATTCTTATATTACTGGGGGTGTGTCCCTAGTTACCTCCCAGATATTTTTTAAGCAGCTAAAAAAAATACAAGCCTTTTCGTTTTGTAAAAATAAATAAATAACTGGAACCTGGGGGAAAGGCAAACTTAGTTTCGCTGTCTTATTTTGCGGAGGGGGTGGGGTAAATTTGAAAATACACCACAGAAAGACGTAGGCTATTGAGTGACGTAGAAGGGAATGCACCGAGCAGCGGTTTGTTAGCTCGAGTATTGGAAGATAGTTTTTAACCAACCATTGCTCAGCCTATTTGACTTCTCCGATGTCTTCGTTCGCCGTGCTTTCAAAAAGGGCTTGTTAATAAAAATCAGATAATCCACAGAGCTTTAAAAAAATCAGATTATTTAGTGGTCTTGCCGATGAAAATGCACCTATTTTATAAATGAAGTTGTAAGCAAGCCTTTATTGCACTTGTACTTCAAAGCTTCCGGTGTTCATGGCGTTGTGGTGTTCATATCCCTTCAAGATTAAAACTGTTACTGACTTTTTCATGATTAGCTGATTTTACTAAATCTGATCCTATAAATGTTTTGACGTGAATGGCAAGACAACACGGGAATTCCCAATGGTTGATTACGGATTATTTATTATTATTATGATCATTACATATTCTTCATGAAATTGGCACGCTTGTTAACCAAGCAAATAAATTAATACAGTTTGAGATTGATTGTTATGCAGGCTACGTTGCGATTTAAGTTTATGGTACTTCTTGAAAGCGTTTACTTTCTCACGTAGGCTATTTACGAGTTAACGAAATATTACCAAATTAACAAACTGAAAAAGGTCTCTCACCAAAGTATTCACTTAACCCATAATCAACAGTCGTGAACAAACGTGAAATGCACGATGTAAAAGCCCACTGCAGACTGCGAGAGCTACTAGGAATATATAGCTTTTACGCAAGCCTTTGCGCGACACAAACGGAACCAGTGGAGACACCCTACGCGTCGCGCCGTGCTGCTTCGCCCTGCTGTTTACGCGACGCATACGCGACGCGTGCGGTGGGTGCCCGGCGTAACACCACGCAAGCTGAACGTATGTGAAGGGCGAGGGCCAGTAGGGGGTGCATTGAGCTCAGGGTTGAGGGGTGAAGGGAGCTACTGTATGTGTGCAGTGCCGGTTGGTCACAGACCCCATGGAGATCACCAAAAATTCTAATCCAAAAGCTTGGAGTTCAGTGTAATGCTATTGGCCAAAACTACAGGTTCCCTTGCAATCCCCCCCCCCCCCCCCCCCCCATCTAATTAATCCTCAGCACCCCCCTCCACGATTCTCAGCCACTCACCCCCAGCATAAAATATCCTGGAACGGTCTGTTGTGAAACATGATGCATGACGTCTAGAAAGGTCGATTCAAACCCTCGATTCAAATGTATGAAAATTATGCAAAATAACCTGCGCGCAATTAGCAATGCTGATGCGCACTTCAATTTCCCAAAGCATGGAGATCAGTAGCTTCCGTATTAGCCTGTCCTCTCTGATTACTGATGTGGGGTGGAGGGAGATGGCGATTTCACTTGGACATGCATGTCTGTTCCAAAGCAGATACAAGTCAGCTTGTGGCTATACAGCGTTCATGGAGCTATGAGAATGATAAAGTAAAACTGTATAACCGACATGCTGTATAGTTTGCGTGTACCTCGCTGTAGCGGGCCTATTGCCAAGGAACCGTTTGCTCATTTGTTTATTTTTGGCACGGGAGGGATGTTTAAAAGTAAAAGCTGGCCGTCGTTCTCGCGCAGTTTGCCTGCGTAAGCCTTCCTGCTTTCCAAGCCGACGGTGATCTGTGAGAGATACGGCCACAGATTTAGCCCCCTGTGTTTGACCGGTCGTCCGAGGTTATCCTCCCAGATCGCTCTGACCTTCTCTTGTGGTTTTGCGATCGTTCTAAATCGTTCTCCGTTACCCTGTGATTTTTACTCCAGTCATCTGGCTGCTGCTGCTGAAAAAATCTTGCTGCTTAATGCGAAGGATTAGTTCTCAAATGCTTTTATTGGAAGGAATTAAAAGTCATTTCTGCCTTTGTGCAATTTGTTACGGTAGGAGAAGGTAATTCAGATCCTCTGATTTAAAAAGAATGAAGTTTATTTTTAAAACACCCCCCCCCCCCCCCGTTCTAGGGAGAATGGTGTATGATTTAAGGCCCAGCTTTTTTTTTATTTTTTTTTTAAAATCTGCATAACCCTTCAGACCTTCGCTCCTGGCGAGCCCTACGGTGAATTTCTTGGTGAAATCAGACGCCCGTCTTCACGCACGCACAGAAATAACTTATTCTGCCGCAGTTCTGCAAGTGGAAATTGTGCACGGATCATCACATAAAGTTTAAAACCATTAAAAATTGAATAATCGCTTTAAGGCAGTAGGTTAATGGACTTTTTTTCTGATGAGCAAAAATATGTTCAGTTTCTAGTTTTGAACGTCTGTAGTGAATTCCTAATTCTGTGTTTTGAGAGTATGATGAAAGAGCACCCCCCTTTTTATACTATGCTTGTACTGATTTGTGAAAGCCCTTTTTTGTGTCTGAGGCTGCGTGTCACGTTAATTATACGACGGGAAAGTTTGGAGACTGTAATTCCCTTTTCATCTCCTCGGTCCCAGCGTACCCCGCCACCGCAGTTGTTTTATTCAGCGATTTTTGTCTGTTTGCGCAGCGCGTCGCGTGTAGCCAATTAATCAAAGTTAAGCTTGTTTACCGGAATCCAGTTCACGCGCGGAGGAAATTGAATTCCCCCCCGCCCCCCCCTTTTTGCTTTTGTGTTTTGGAAGAGGAAGCGGGAAAAAAGGGGATGATTTATGTTCGATAATCTCTTCAACGGCTTCCTCGTTGGGACAGCTCGCTGATCTATCGGGGGGGGGGGGGGGGGGCGGTTTGTGGGAATAGTGATTCTAACTTTTAATTGTTTTCTTTCATTTTTTTCCCCTGTTGTGAGAGCAATGTAATGTTCGTTTATCCAGCTCGCTGTTGAAACACCATGTGACTTTCTCTCTCTCTCTCCCTCTCCCTCCCTCTCCTTGAGAGCAGAGAAAAAGCGTCTTTTGAAAAAAATGGCCTTGGTTTTCTGTGCAGAGTTCTGGAAAAGACCACTGCTTTAAAACTCTGGCTCAGCTCCACAGAAAGGGATGTCATGTCTTCTTCTGGTGATCCCCGGATCATAATCATTTTATGTGGTGGGGAATCAATATACACGCTCAGGTAATGCACCTGGAGTGACTGTAGCCTAGCGCCTCATCTGACGAGGGAAACACTGCAGAAAAGTACAAAATAAAAACACCGGGAGTCCCAGGTTCGACGACCCGGGGTATGATTTTTTTTTTAAATAAAAATTTTGACTCGACAGTGCACTTTGCAAACAGTGCGAAAATGATCTTTACTTCAGTGGCTAAGGGGGGCAGGCCTGAGGCAATTATTTGGAGATGGGCTGAAGGGGGCCAGAGGCTAATTAAGCACAGTACATAAACTCCCCCCTCCCTCTCGTGCTGTACTCCCTCCCCCCTGTCCATTACCCACAATCCCCTCGTTTTTTTGTGCATAGAACACTCAAGAGATCTAAAAATACCAAAGGGCTTTTGTTTGGAGCGGAGGTGTGTGTGTGTGTGTCTGTGTGTCTGTGTGTCTGTGTCTGTGTCTGTGTGTCTGTGTCTGTGTGTGTCTGTGTCTGTGTGTGTCTGTGTGTCTGTGTCTGTGTGTGTCTGTGTGTGTCTGTGTCTGTGTCTGTGTCTGTGTCTGTGTCTGTGTCTGTGTCTGTGTCCTGTTCGGTTAATTGAAGGCCATGGCCCACTCCCAGTGACAATGCAGTCATCCCACTCATCAGACTCCCGTGGGTTGTCATTCTAAGATTGTTGAGATGAACCTGGAATGGTGTTTTTTTTTTTTTTTTTTTTTAAATGTGGTTTTATTAGAATTTTTTCTACCCCATGGTTTGTGACCTGGTATTGATCCTTTGTGTTTGTCTTGCCCACACAGCACCTCTGTTTCCACAATTTCCTAAATCAATTTTTTTTTCTTTTTTCAACCGTCTCTCTCTGTCTCTCTCGCTCTCTCTCTCTAAAGCACTTGAAATTACCGATTAGAAAGTGGAGTGTTTAAGTTGCCGTGGCAACAGTGTGACTCATCTTGCCGCAGTCAGTTTGGTCACACTTCCACTGTATATTACTTTCCTGCTGTACCCCCCCCCCCCCTTCTCTCTCAGTCTGATTACCACCCCCCAATTCACCTTTATGATGGTGTCACCGGAAATCGGTCAGTCCCCCTTTTCTACCAGAAAGGGGGGGGGGGGGGGGGGGGGGGGGGGTTTACTCATAGGGGAGTTTGGGAATAAGCTCTGCTGTGTTTGTTAATGATCTCTGGTGTGTTTGGGAATATGCACTAGTGTTTTTGCCAATAAGCTCAGGTGTGTTGGGGAATAAGTGCTGGCGTGTTTGGAAATGAGCGCTGTGTGTGTTTGGTGATGAGCACTGGTGTGTTTGGGAATAAGTTCTGGTGTGTTTGGCATTAAGCGCAGGGTGTGGAGGAGGGGGTGGATGGAGACTGAGGTGTGGTTTCGGAGCCCTGGTGGGCTGTTTTGGGGAAAAGCTGTGATGGGTAACGCCAGCACTGATGATGCTCGGTGAACGGAGTGATCCGCTTGGCGTGTCAAGCGTTTCGTTTTAGGCCGAGCTCAGCTGATTCTGAAGTCCTCCATGATTCGCTTGGAGCAGTCGATATTAGACTTCTTTATTGTCTTCCTTTTTGAAATGGCTCGATAACCGAAGGGGGTTTTAGGAAAACGTGCAACGGCTGTTTATCCAAGGCTTTGAACTCCGCTTTCTTAACCGGAAAGCCGAGCTCCGAAGTGAGGTCCTACAGATTAGCTGATGTTACAGTAGCCACCTGTGTGATGTCACTCTAAATTTAGCTTCCATTGCTTCCACTTTCAAGTTATATATATATATATATATATATATATATATATATATATATACACACACACACATATATATATACACACACACATTCACACACACACACACACACATATATATGTATACACATTCACACACACATATATACACACACACACATATATACACACACACACATATATACACACACACACATTACGGACAATAGATTTCTGACGTCAGGATTTGTGTGATTACATTATTATTATTGCGTGAATGGTTATGTCATCGTTCTGGTGGCTTCACCGTAGATGGTGTATTGGAGGTATGCCAGCATTGTGATTTCTATCCATTCCACCACTCTGCAAAGAGGGGAAAAAGAAAAATAAGACGGGTAATTAGATGAGCAGGGAAGCGTTGTGCGTCTTTTCTCCGAGGTAATGGTGCCACACGCACTAATTGATCCGCTGCGTAGGAAGGGCTCTTCCAGTAAGTACTGGTTGGGTTTTCTGGAGAGCAATCAGATGTGGGGGTGGTTTGAATGGCGTTTTCCATTCGTTTTTTTTAAACAGTCTCCTTCCCCTTACTCTTGGTGTTCTTTCACTCTGTGAAATGGCTTTTAAAGCAGGTAAACTGAGTTTCCTTTGTGGAAGAGGAAGGTGTGTGTGTGTGTGTGTGTGTGTGTGTGTGTGTGTGTGTGTGTGTGTGTGTGTGTGTGTGTGTGTGTGTGTGTGTGTGTGTGTGTGTGTGTGTGTGTGTGTGTGTGTGTGTGTGTGTGTGTGTGTGTGTGTGCGTGCGTGCGTGCGTGCGTGCGTGCGTGCGTGCGTGCGTGCGTGCGTGCGTGCGTGCGTGCGTGCGTGCGTGCGTGCGTGCGTGCGTGCGTGCGTGCGTGCGTGCGTGCGTGCGTGCGTGCGTGCGTGCGTGCGTGCGTGCGTGCGTGCGTGCGTGCGTGCGTGCGTGCGTGCGTGCGTGCGTGCGTGCGTGCGTGCGTGCGTGCGTGCGTGCGTGCGTGCGTGCGTGCGTGCGTGCGTGCGTGCGTGCGTGCGTGCGTGCGTGCGTGCGTGCGTGCGTGCGTGCGTGCGTGCGTGCGTGCGTGCGTGCGTGCGTGCGTGCGTGCGTGCGTGCGTGCGTGCGTGCGTGCGTGCGTGCGTGCGTGCGTGCGTGCGTGCGTGCGTGCGTGCGTGCGTGCGTGCGTGCGTGCGTGCGTGCGTGCGTGCGTGCGTGCGTGCGTGCGTGCGTGCGTGCGTGCGTGCGTGCGTGCGTGCGTGCGTGCGTGCGTGCGTGCGTGCGTGCGTGCGTGCGTGCGTGCGTGCGTGCGTGCGTGCGTGCGTGCGTGCGTGCGTGCGTGCGTGCGTGCGTGCGTGCGTGCGTGCGTGCCTTCGTTTTCGCACTTGATAGTGTGCTATGTGTAGTCACCATGATCACACGCTGTATTGTATAATTCTGGTAACCATGGTCACATACGGTACTGGCTTCCTATTGGACCATTCCCTGAGTGGCCTCTTGAATAGCACACCTCTTCACTGTTGAATTAATTATCGGAGCTTTGGGTCAGTTAGTGTGATCTGTGGGCATATGTGTTTTTTGTACAGGTGTTCAGACCAGAATAATGGCCAGTCTGAACAATGAGAAAAACAAGGTTTGGGAAGAATCTATGGATGTTGAGGCAAACATTTTTCCATATATTTTAAGATCCGATTTGTATTGTAAGCTGTATTCTGAAATCGTGCTCTGAAGCCAGACGTTCTGGTCACCAAATCCCCCAGAATGAGATATTTCTTCGACTGCTTTTCAACATTTGCTGACGTTTTTCTGCACCGAATATATTTTTAGCTCCAATCGGCCGGATGCTGGCCTTTGTAATCTTTCAGGTGTTTTGTCATCACCTGTTGATCCTTTTTTTCTTTCGTCTGTTACTGTGAGAGTATCATCTGCAGAATATATGTATATTTAAGTAGTGTTTTTAACTTTGAGTTAAACTTCGAGTATTTATTAATTATAATTTGTTGTTGTTGTCTAATATATATATATATATATATATATATATATATATATATAAAAGTGAGATAATGCAGTCCTCAGTTTTTTGTTTTTTTTTCACCACTGGAGCCGTAGAAAGGGCTTTTGAAAGCTGACCTGTCGTTCCACCTGTATAGGAAAGGTCAACGAGGTTGTCCTGATGTGTCATTCCCTTTCGATGGCGTAGGCGAGGAAGGACGGCTTCGTCATCACCTACACAATGAGGACATTTCTGATTGCCTAGCGTCACATTTGCTCACACCCACGCTCTACTGAAAGATGGAAAATGTCTTATTTTATAGAAAAAATAAAAAAAACATGAATATATAACCACTGAAGACGTCGTCTTGACCTCATTTAACTGTTTTTAAAACCATGGCCTGCGTGTGCAGTGTCTTGTCGTTTTTCTTTCCATTTTAATGCAATGTGAGGTGACCTTGCGTGTTCAGAAAGGTGCCTGATAAATAAAATGTATTGTTATCTTTGATAAACTATTAGTTTTTTTTTCTTTCTGAAATGTAAATAAAACGCCTACTTTTTTCAGAAAAAGAACAGTGAATTGTACCTTCTGATCTCTGCTGTTGAATCGGTGGAATTCTCCAGTTTTCAGTTCATGAGTGCAAATGAAATATTCAGTGTCATGGAATGTGATAAGCCCGGTGTATTTATTAAATACTTGTTTGGTATCACGGTTTTTTAAATATGTTTTTAAAATGTTTATTGTGAACAGTGTAAATGTGAGTGAGAATTTATACCAAACAATTTCCTGAAAAGCAGGAAGTATGTTGTGCGTTCAAGGGTGTCTGAAATGCCTACTTAGTAGGCTTACTTTCCTACTATTGAGTATGTAAGTTAAGTACGCTGTGAGAAAGTTAAGTAAAAAGTGAAATTTTCTCAAAATTTAGTCTACTTGACATCCCCAGATTATATACTTTTTTTCGGGGTTTTGCTGAGTGTAGGCGGTGCCATCTTTGGGTGCTATAAATCAGAGAAGGGGGGGCTTTTTCCTACAAACATGGGACGTCTTGCGACACTTCCGTAGTACCATTGGGAAAATAGTATGGACAGTAATAATTTTTTGGCATATACTGCGAAATATCATCACGTACAAAATAATGCGCACTAAAAGCCATAGGCGTTATGTTCAGTGTGCGGTGCATATTTTGTGCACGCAGTAGTTTGGAAAAGCCGTTTGCAGAAGCGGCCTGGGGTTGTGTTTTGCGTTGGGGTTGAGCTCCGGAGAGCCTGAACCGTCTGTTGTGTGTCGTGTGACCCTCCAGGGCAGGTCCCGGAGGAGGAGGCGGAGCAGAACGGGCAGAGCCAGAGCCAGAGCCGGGGCGCGCCCAAGCCCGTGTGTGTCAACGGCACGGAGGCGGGCCTGCTGCAGTCCAAGGCGGAGCGGCGGTCCAGCTCCTCCTCCAACCCCTCCCGGAAGGGCGTGTCCACCACCAGCAAGATCCGCAAACTCTCCACCTGCAAGCAGCAGTGACCCCGCCCCCCCCCCTCCCCCCACCGCTCCCCACGGTCCCGAGCCCAGCTGACACACTGTACCGGTGAGTACTGGGCCTGGCTGCTAGCTGTTATCGTTAGCCTCTGAACGCACGCTATTACGTGCTAAAAACCGTACGCGAGTGTCCCTGTGCTCTGGTGAGTACGGGCCTGGCTGCTAGCGTTAGCGTTGGCCTCTGAACGCACGCTATTACGTGCTAAAAACCCTACGCGAGTGTCCCTGTGCTCTGGTGAGTACGGGCCTGGCTGTTGGCGTTAGCATTAGCCTCTGAACGCACGCTATTACGTGCTAAAAACCCTACGCGAGTGTCCCTGTGCTCTGGTGAGTTATGGGCCTGGCTGCTAGCGTTAGCATTAGCCTCTGAGCGCACGCTATTACGTGCTAAAAACCCTAACGCGAGTGTCCCTGTGCTCTGGTGAGTTATGGGCCTGGCTGCTAGCGTTAGCATTAGCCTCTGAGCGCACGCGGAGCACAGGGACAGAATTACGCCTCGGCTTCCACACTGGAGGCTTAGCGGCCGCTCAGAGCTTTTTACGCTCGCGTAGGGTTTTTTAGCAGGAAGCCTGAGTCAGCACCTGGCACCTGGGTCTGTGCAGGATCCGTGCCCTCGGCACCCCACCTAGACAGGAGCTTTAATATGTACTACATAAGCACCAGCACATTCATTCAGCCAGATTCTCCCATTCTGCTGCGATTGCAGGTAATAGCTGCGGAGTTGGAATGGAATGAGGGCTGTAGTGCAGTCAAATGCAGTTGGGATTCTGTAGTTGTTTGTAAGGGGGGAGAGAGGCTCTGTTGAGACTGTGTTTTTGTGTGAATCACTCCACTGTGAGTGTAAATGGTTTAGAGAGCGGGATGAGCCGCAGATGAGCCTGGGTAATGGGCTTCCGGCATGTTCTCTCTCTCTCCCTCCCCTCCCTCGCTCCCTCTCTCTTTCTCTCTCTCTCTCTCTCTCCCCCCCTCCTCTTCCTCAGCCCTCCTGGTTTCACCTGCTCATTCGTGTCACCTCCTCTCCTCTCTTTGCGAGTCGTTCATTCTCTCGATGCTTTCTCTCTCTCTCTCCGCCTCGTTCCTCTCTTTAAAAAAAAAAAAGAAAGAAGAAGAGAAGAGAGCCGCACGCTCGTGACTTTTAGTGCGTTTGTGTGATTAACACCCGCTTCACTTCCTTCCTGTTTCTAGCCTTCATTGACCCCCCCCCCCCCCCCCAGAGTTTATTGCATTAAATATGCCCTCGACATTTTAAACACCGAATCTTTGACTGCAGCAGAGGGGGGCGCCAGTGTTGAGGTGTTCCCGTGGTCGTTTACGGGCGGTGGCTGATCCGGTGCGGCCCGGCGTCGGAATGAACCGCCGGGCGGTGACCGTGGCAACGCCGGCCCGCCGACACCGAGCCCTGCCGGGTTGGCAGCGGCAGCCAACTCTCAAAAATTAAACCTCTCCCCCCTTTCCTGCGATGAAATGTAGGAATTGGCCGGCTGGAGGGAAAAAAAAAAGAAATCAATTCTTATGCAGAGGGGCGAACGTAATAAAAGCCATAAAACAGAGAGGAAGGAGAAAGCCACCGTTTTAATAAGATTGAGCTCGGCCAAGTCCGCGTGAGTCACCCTCCACTCCCACACATTCCTCCAGTGCGCACGGAGACAATCAGAGAGGAGAGGAGAGGGGTGGGGTGGGGCTCTCGCTCTCACTCTCTCTCTCCCTCTCTCTCTCTCTCTCTCTCTCTCTCGCTCTCTCTCTCTCCCTCTCTCTCTGTCTCTCTCTCTCTCTCTCTCTCTCTCTCTCCCTCTCTCTCTCTCCCTCTCTCCCTCTCTCTCTCTATTGGAAGCATCAAGGAATGCAGTGCTATTGTGTGTGCCAAAGCAGGGGGTGGGGCCTAGCGGTGAGATCCAATCAGTATTGATTTGTGGGGGGGGGGAGTGACACACAGCAAGACTGAATGCTCTGGACTGGCCAGGATATTGTTTTTCTTATTTCACAGTCCTGCAATTTGAGATATCGTAATTCCCACACCACACTACCCCCCCCCCCCCCCCCAACCCTAATTCCCGGGAGAACTCCCATCAGCGCTGACTGACATCACCAGCACCCCCCACCCCTGCTGCCTCACATAGAGCCCTGGCCCAAGCACACATCACCAGCACCCCCATCCCCCACCCCTGCCCCCTCACACAGAGCGCTGGGCCCAAACACACATCACTAGCACCCCCCACCCCTGCCCCCTCATATAGAGCGCTGGGCCCAAACACACATCACCAGCACCCCCCCCCCCTGCTCCCTCACACAGGACGCTTGGCCCAAACACACATCAGCGCTCCCCACCCCCACCCCCTCCCCGCTCCCTCACACAGGGCGCTTGGCCCAAACCCAACACACGTCATCAGCCCCCACCCCCTCACACAGAGCGCTTGGCCCAAACACACATCAGCGCTCCCCCCACCCCTGCCCCCTCACACAGGGCGCTTGGCCCAAACCCAAACACACGTCACCAGCCCCCGCTCCCTCACACAGGGCGCTTGGCCCAAACCCAAACACACGTCAGTAATCGGCTTTTCTCTGTTTCTTTCCTCTCACAGGTGGTTCCCCTTCTTTTCTTTGTTTTTTTTTTTGATATCCCGAGAGGACAGAGATTTTCTTTTCTTTAATTCTTTAATTTAATGGACTCATTATTGAAAAATGATGCAATACCAGGAAGTGCACTACAGAGTGGATGTTTCTTTTATCTTTACTCTTTTTTTTTTTCCTTTTGTTTTTGTTGAAAGACGACGTGAGGGAAAGGAGAAGGAGGAAGAGGAGGCTGTCACCTGCTCAGTCTTTTCTCCCCGTTGCCCGGGACTCTTAACATATGGACGCGAGACCCTTCTGTTTTGGGGGGGGGGGGTTTTTTGGGTTTTTTTTGAAGACCTTTTTATTTTTCCAGTTACTTGTTGCAGTAAAGAGAAGAAAAAAAAACAAAAACAAAAAAAAAAAGAAGAAAAAAACCACGCACAGACACACTGCGATGTGTTAAAAGAATGACATTGCTAATGGTAATTACAATATTGATAATGAGGCGGTTAATGATAATTATTATACGACACCCAAATTAAAACTGCATGCTGTACGGGCTGGGCGAAAGGGAATTTTAGCGTGGGGGGTTACCAGTGGGACCCTCTCCATCTCGGGATGTTTTGGGTTTGGTTTGTTTTCCGTTTTTATGGTTTTTATGTATGGGCTTTTTGTTTTATTGTTTCATTTTTTTCCATTGAATATTTTTTAAATTATTATTTATATAAAACACATCCCAACCAGACTCGATTTGGTTGTCTTTTGTGATTTTTCTTTTTTTTTTTTTTTTTTTTTTTTGGTATTTTGTTGGAAATGCTTTATTTACATGCAGTCCTGTCTTTCTGCAAAGTATAGTTTATTTTGGAATAGTAAAAAAAAAAACGTTTATAAAGGGTAAAAACATACCATGATGTGGAAAATCTGTTCGGTTAGCATATTAGTTTTTTTTTTGGTTTTTTTTTTTTTTTTTTTGCACGATTTACCAAACTGAATTTCAAGTTGTGTTGCTGTTGAAAGAATTGTGTCATAACTAAAAGACTATATCCCTCTTACATCAGATTCTCATTTCTACCACAAACATTTCCTGTCAAGAACATAGTTTACAGGCATTTAGCAGACACTCTTATCCAGAGCGACTTGCATTGTATCCATTTATACAGCTGGATATATACTGGAGCAATGCAGGTTGAGTGCCTTGTTCAAGGGTACAACAGCAGTGTCCTACCGGGGAATCGAACCTGCGACCTTTAGGTTACAAGACCAACTCCTTAGCCATTATACTACACTGCCGCCAACCACATGTTCCAGAGCAGCAGCTCCATATCCTCTCCTTGAGTAACCCCCCGAACCCGATCCAGGTGTTTGATTTGTTCCGTCTCAAGCACGCCTGATTGCGACTAATCACACGCTTTTTTTGTACGTCGCTTTGGATGAAAGCGTCTGCTAAATAAACGAACGTAATGTAATGTAATCACGGGCCTGAGTGTAGTGCAGGTGTGCTTGAGGTGGAACTCGTCAGATACCTGGATGCAGCTGGAGGTACTCGTGGAGCCGTTCGGGGTCCTGCTCTTCTGCTGCTTCGGCTCTTCCCGGGCTAAAGTCGTCTCTGCTGCTCTGGGTGCGCTTGCTGACCTCCCAGTTTTTGGGGGGGGTACTCAGCCGCCAGTCCAATACCCCCTGCACATGGAGTCCCGGTGGCTTTCTTCACCTTGAATTTTTTATTTATTTTTGATTTTATTTACCCCCCCCTGAATTCCCCACAGGGTTGAAACGGTTCCGAGGGCGTGCTGATTTCCATGCTTCAGGGCTCAGTGTTTAATTTGTGTAGATAATTTCTTCCTTTGGTGGGAAGGGGGGAAGTGGGGGGGGGGGGGGGCACTCATAGTCCATACTCGATAATTAAACAAGGCTGTTAAAAATCTCGGCGGGGATGTCGATCACGCCGTGCGGGTGAGTTCTGTAGCCCGCGAATCCCGCTGAGCTTTTTTTTTCGTCCCTTTCAGGTAGATCTTGGGTCCGTGCTGCTCTTCGCTTTCGAATAAAAAACGTGCTAACGTGCTGAGCCCATCGTTTGATTCAGAGTACACCCACTTCCTTCTGACTGATTCTTCACATTTGACATAAATATTACACTACAAAGACATCTAAAAGCCTGCGCACACTGTCAGCTCATGCATAGTGCAGTCTAATAACTAAACCTCTGCATGTTAATTATGCTCCCAGTGACCAAATAGACTAATATAGAATGGGCTAATGTCTGGCCTTCATTGGGATTTTCATACATTGTAACGTGGAACTGGTTGTGGAGGCATATCACAGCTAGCCAAATTGCTCCTCTTGGTACGGAACAAAGAAAATGCAGGCAATCCTCGCTTACACCTACCGAATCAAAATTCCATCCTTCCATTCGTTATCTAACCCACTTATCCTGGTCAGGTTTGCAGGGGGGGGTGCTGGAGCCTGCTCTTGAATTGGGCCAAGAGGCAGGAATACACCCTGGACAGGGCGCCAGTCCATCGCAGGGCACACACACACACACACACACACATACACCATTCGCTCGCAAACTCAGACCCAAGGGAAATTTAGAGTCTCCAGTTAATCAGCATGTCTTTGGACTGTGGGAGGAAACCGGAGTACCCGGAGGAAACCCACGCGAACTCGGGGAGAACATGCAAACTCCACACAGAAAGGCCCCAGGCCGGATTCGAACCCAGAACCTTTTGTATGCCCTTTTTTTTATATTCCTTGGTCATGAACTACAGAGGTCAAATATTAGGAGCTCTCCGTAGGATTACTAATAAAAAAATGTACATCAGGAAATGTATTTATGATCTGTATTAAGTGGCTAGTGCTTTGCATAAATTTAAAGTTATAGGAGAGACCCAACTGCTGCATGTATCAGTTTGGGAAATTGGGGAGATTGGAGGTCTAGGGCCCTGTTTACAGTAACTACAACGACTCTTTGTAACCAGCGACAAATATTCATTTTCTAGCACTAGAGTTCCTGCTTCTGGTTTTAGCCGGAAGTTCTGTGGCTATGATGTTTCGATCGCCGGGGAAATTAATCCAGGTCTGTAACCTTTTCGAATTTTAAATTCCAGAGAAGCTATTTTCGGATTGAACTGCTGGCACGCGTTTGGAGAATTCTCCGATCGTATGTTCCACTGATCTACCATGACTGCCACTTCTGAGTCTTTATTTATTTTTTTAACCCCAGGATCTCATTTCACATGCATGGAGTGTCTTTGGCAGAGATGGTTTAATTCACCCCCACCCCACACATCCCCCCCTCCCCCCCCATTTCCCTATCCAGCCCTGATGGGCTTTGATGGTATCCACTGATGGCTCCAGTGGGTTCCCTTGCTGTCCTATATACAGGATCACCTTGACTTTGATCTGTCATTCTAAATGGTATGCAGTCATGGGAGGGGGTGGGGGTGTGGGTGTGGGTGGTGTGTTTGGGGTGGGGTGGGGGGGGGGGCTGGCTTTGATCAGTCGTTGTGTGATACATGCTGTGACGCTCTTGCAGATGTGGACCAGGAGCTTGGGCGAGTGCATTGATCAGGGATTTACAATCAAACTTGAACTGGGCGTGAGCTTTTGAGTCATCCTCAAATATCAAACATGTTCATAGTTTACTCCCGCCTGCCCCCACTTTAAAAGTAAAGCCCCCCCCCTTTAAAAAAAAAAAAAAAAAAAGAATTGGAGTATCTGCTCTAAGGTTGAATGAGTAAAAGGCCAACGTGGTAGAGATCTTGTCATTGCCCAGGGACTGTTAAGACGGAGGCATTCATGCGATTCAAACTTCCACAAGACTGGATCGAATCTTTTTGAATCCGATCCTGTTGTTTCCTTGCAATGCATTCCTATAATTGTGGGGGTGGTGTCACCTATCAGCAGGTTGGTAACAGGCTCACGGTCCAGTGTTCCTTGGGAAGGGGGGGGGGGGTTTTAAGCTCTTGATTTTTAAGCGAACCCCAACGGTCACCAACGGTTCCAGAGAAGACCACAACACCTTCAGAAATGTAGGGGCTGGACTGAATTTGGGAGGATTGAGAGAGGAGTTTTCAGTGCGGACGGGGGGGACATCGGGAGCACAAGGGTGTGATTGTCTCATGGATGAGTACAGCAAGCATCCTCACAGAGGCACACAGTCAATGCTTCATTCTTTTATTTACTGATTTGGAAAAAAAAGAGTCAAAAATAAACGCATACACATTATTTGGTCCCTCAAAGCTCTACAAATCCAGGTCAGCAAAGGAAAGCTCTACTTGTTTTTTTTTTTGTTTTTTTTTTCTCGTTTGTTTTTTGTTTTCTGTCGGAAACAAGCATTTTACTTCACAAGCAGGAATACAGAAATAGATTTTTTTTGTCATGGAAATATAACTCACAAAATTGTATCGGCCAGAATGGCATGACTCCTAAAATAAATATAGAATCCATAAAATACAAAAAACCCTAAAGTACCAATACTTTGTTAATTTCTGTGTTTCGTTTCAAAAACAAATAAAACGGCATTGACAAAATGGTACTGTCATTTCCAAACGGTATATCTGGGAAAACATTTTCCTAAAACTGTTTTTCACATGCAAAACTATGCACAGTCATGTATGTATCAATGCATCGAACAGGCTATTCTCGTTAGTACTCGTTAGTTTACAATGACCAGTGTTTTATGTCTAACATCTGAACAATGTACCTAAATATGCACCTAAGATAAAATCTTTTCATACAAAATAGGTGGACAACTTGTAGATAGCAGAAAAACAAAACTAGTTGAGATTTAAAAGATCGTAAACAGCAGTTTGCCCCTAATTACGTCTGCATCTAATTAAAGACATAGACAAATCTATATTTTGTTTCTGTACAAGGCTGCTAAATTGATCTTTATGCAGGTGTGTTCTTTGTTAACTGCACCTAACTGGACACAAGTTTTCGTACCTCTAAGCCATTTTATTGTGGCGTTTCCACAAGACAAGCGAAACGCACCTAAATTGTCTTCTATTCTTAGACTGTAATTGTAATGTAGGGTCTGTACAGCAGACCAAAGAGTCTGGCTTGGGTGAGATTTAAAGGTCATCGTAATAATTATACTGTGGGTAATTTGACTGTCATTCATTTCTGGAAAATTCACAATCAGAACAAAAAGTGCAGTTATTATTATTATTATTATTATTATTAGATCATCTAAATCAATGACTTCTTCTGAATCATACCTTGTGAAGCTCTGCTTTTATCAACAGGTGACAGCTACGGCGCATTCAAAACTAAAGGGAGGTTACACTGTGGTTGTCCAGTCACTGCAGCGACGAACTGTCTTTGTAAATCGATTTATTTGCTCGTGAAAGATCTTTGGGTGCCCGTGCCAAACAGCGCGGAACACAGAGCTGAGACGAGCGCCGTTGGCATCCAACCGACAAAAAGGGGAAACCTCGAAATATCGCACAATGGCGTTAGAGAGCTTTTCAGTCAGAGTGTGTAAACAAATACTTTTATTATTATCATTTTTTTTTTTTAAACTCCGTAAGGTACTCTTGTCTTTTCTCTGTCTCACATCCTAAAAATGGCACTTGTAATTTTTCGTTTCGGTTGACATTAGGCCGACATATTCAGGATGGCGAGTTCCTCCTTGTTTTAAATGGAAATAGGTAACCGGCTGTCAGCCTGAAGACTTCACTGCGGCCAGCTCTCCACTAAACATTCAGCTAAATTAACTCGGACGTGCGATTTCAGTTTGGAAGAAATGCTCTTCAAAACGAGAGGGAACGATCCTATATCAGCAAAAAGAGAATGCTTTGACTCTTATTACCATTAACAAATGGACATTGACATGTACTAATGAATGAAAATCCTAACGTGAATAACGCCATTTTCCTTCCCTATCAACGTGCAAGATTGTGAGTCCTCCTTCATTTCACATGAAGCCCAAGAACCTTTTGACCCACTGAGGAGGGATTTTCTGCTTATCCAATCAAAATGGTCAGACAGTAGACCGCAGAGCCTGCATGTTTCTGGATGCAAGGCAGAATCCAGTGAATTTTAGATGATGGTCATTTTCAGAAGTATTCACTGACGAGCCACACTTCATAGGAAGATTTTGGGCATAAAGCTATGTGCAAGTACATGTATAAGCCTGAATGGGCACATCAGTACTGTATTCCAAGGACAGGTGGAATTTCCTAAAGCTAGCTATTTTAAGCAGTATGTGTTTTGGGGTGGGGTGGGGTGGTGGGTGGTTGGTTTTTGGGCCAAGTTGAGGTTTTGTCTCGTCAACATTCACCAGAAAAATCTACCTAAATGAGTACGTGAAGCTCATTTGTGAAAACGCATACATCAGACGACATGCCTTTCCAGCGGAGGTATAAAACAAACACGACTGTTTGGCAGTAGTCTCATTTGGGCCCTAATATAACCTCCTGTTTGTGTGACACAAGCCAGTTCAACCAACGGTGGATTAATACTGAAGCTTAGGGTGCCTTACCCATGGTCCTAACGTTCACAGTAAGGCAGTGCAGTGCCATCCACAGTGCCAAAAGTCCTTTTTTTTGGCATGGAAGAGTCTGAATACTGAACAGGAGAACAGACCATTATATCTGCTCCTCTCATAATTTCAGTTTTAAATGCAATTCTGTAATGGCTTAGGTATCATACAAAAACAAAAAACAAAAATGCACATGGAAATAAATACAAACAGTGATATAAAACAACAGGTTACTCACAATCATTACCTCACTGGCTATCGGTCGATTCTTTTTCCAGTCAGTACTTTCCCTGAATACAAGCTCTCTGTCCCAGTCCCACCAAAACTGTTAATGACAAGGACACTTAAAGAAAAGGAGCCTTTTTTTCCCGATTTGGTGCAGGGAGGAATTCGTCTATGAGAAAGTGACCCTTCTCCCTTTCACATACCCCAGGTCATAGTGCAATTTCTCTCCATTGGAATCCATCTAAGTATTGACATAAGGTAACTTCACTGTAAACTAGTTGGAACGTGGACAGCGCAGGCTAAAGGACTGTAGCTCATCATCGTTTAGGCCTGGCCACAACATACCTACTTCTGGGAATCACATGTAGTTTTGGGATAGTGTGTGATTGGGCGGGTCCGGGGGGGGGGGGGGGGGGGGGGGGGGGGGGTGGGGGTGGGGGGGGGTGATGTAACCTTGACTTTGAAGACCGTTCTGTTCTATTCAACGTATGGTCTCAAATTTCCCTCCCTTGAGATGAAACACAAACTGTATTACAATATTGCCCTGTATGATATCCAACAATGTTTAATGTTGCTGTGAACATGCAGGTCTGACCCAAGACCTGTATTTCACCCGTATGACAGGAAATCGTATCAGCAGATTGTGCATCTCTACCGTAAAACACTGCTTTCCCTTTCTGACTTTTGTGATGCTGCAATGAGACAGATATTCCACAGAGATGAAATGCAGGTGGCTGATAAAATGAGAGAAAGCTGTATGTCGGCTGTTTTTCGATCTTGTCCCATGGAACAGGGAATGATCCTTCATGCGTGTGAACTAGCGTCTGTAATCTTCTAACTACGTGGGAGTACAAGCCTGGATCTCCGCGAAAAGCTGCTTTGTAACAATGCCATTTGTAAAAAAAAATAAATAAAAAAAAAAAGCGGTGTTCAAATTCGAATTGAACTGAATCGGAGTTATGACCCGATTGGGATCCAGACACAAACGCCGCGTGTTTATACGACAACAACGGCGTTTTCTTTCTGTTACGCCAATCTGAAACTGGCCCAGCAAATTTCACGAATCTCGTGTGCCGAGAGAATGAAATGCAGGGTCCTGTCGAGCTCCGTCGGCAAACTGAATTGTCGACTTAATTGAAAAAAATGAGTAAATGCTGCAAAGGAAATGCAAAAAAAACAAAAAAAAAAAACAAATCAAGCCAGAGAAGCCCTGTGGCCCTGGTAGACAGGAGTGTGGTTTGTCTGGTCTCTACAGCGGTAGTGCGAGCATGTCTGATAGCACCTGATTTCACAGTGGAACTACTAGTGCAGAGGGCGTGTCGGCTCCTAGAAACCATCACGTGCCTCACGGAGACAGGCTGTAAAGCAGTGACAGAAATGTCGAGATCATTTTGGGGGGGGGGGGGTTGGGGGGGCTCATTAAGATCTAGGTAACTGCGTACCGTGTTTAAGGTGTTTCTTTCTTGGTCGGAGATGGGGGAGAGACTCTACTGTAGAGCAGGGCTGCCCAGCCCCCCTGTTCCTGGAGGTATACCAGTCCTGTAGGCCTCCGCTCCAAAAAAAACTGACCGAGCGCAAGCGCCTCATTCGACAGCCGGAGATCTCGCCGAGCTGCTGATTGGCAGAGCCAGGTGTTCCGAATCAGGGTTGAAAGGAGAACCTTCGAGGACGGCGGCTCTCCAGGAACAGGATTGGGCCAGCAGCCCCCGCCCTAACAGTTACCTTGGGAGAGCGAAACTGAACACAAAGGCTTTGTTTTTTAATTTGTTGAAAGAGCGAGGGGGGGGGGTGGGGCGTGGGCGTGGGGGGGGGGGGCAGAGAGGGGGGCGGTCCGGAGTCATGCTACACTGGGCTGTGGTCGGGGGAGGCGTGGGCGACGGCCACCACGCACTCGGGGCTGTCCTTGGGCCGGCGGAGCGCGGCGTACAGCCCGCCCTCCAGCGAGGCGGCCAGCTTGTCCGTCAGCTCGTCCGCGATGGTCTGCGGGCCGTAGCCCGCGGCGGGGGGGGGCAGGGAGGAGTAGGGGGGCTCGGGGGCTTGCCCCCCCTGCCTGCCGCCCCCCTCCTCGGCCGGCTCCGGCTGCTCGGGGGCCGGGGGAGGAGGCGGGGAGCAGGAGGCGCGGTCCTCCTCTTCCTTGACGGTCCGGCCGCTGCCGGTGCTGCCGCCGGGGCTGGCCTTCCTCCTGTCCTCCTCCTCCTCCTCCTCCCTCTCCCCCGCCCCCTCCTCCCCCTCCTCCTCCTCCTCCTCCTCGGCCGCCGCGGGCGTCGTGTGGGCGGCGCCGTGCCCGCCCTCGCCAGCCTCCTCCTGGTCGGGCGCGCTGACGATGCGGGGCAGCGTGCTGTGGTAGCCGGCGTCCAGCGGGTAGTTGGCGCTGTCGCCGCGGCGCAGCGGGTGGCGCTGGCGCTCCAGGGCCGGGGGGAAGCGCACGCCCGGGTCGCTGTACTGCTTGGAGCGCTGCCACTGCTTGCGCAGGTGCACCCGCGACCGGTGCTTGGAGCGCAGCGGCGACTCCTGCTGGTCGAACTGGGGGTCGTGCCGCAGGAACTCGTGGAAGAGGGCGTCGGTCTTCTCGTCGATGCTGTAGTCCCGCCGGTGGGGGTGCGGGTGCGGGTGCGGGTGCGGGTGGGGCTGCGCCTCCCGGGGGGCCAGCATCTGCCCGTAGGGCGCCCACCCCATGGGGCTCTCGGCCTCCTCCACGCTGCCCCCCACCGCCTCGTCCTCCAGCTCCTCCTCGTAGAGCTCGCCCTCCAGGCTCTCGCACACCGTGCCCTTGCGGCCCGAGCTGGTGAAGAAGAGCCTCTTCTCCGACGCCGTTTTGTCCTTGGGCCCCGGCGGCCCGCCGAACAGCCGCAGTTCCTCCGGCGCCCTGCAGGGGGCCTCGATGGAGGCGTAGCCGCTGTCCATCTGCAGCAGCTTGCGGCTGCCCGACTCGCCGTCGCTGCCCCGCTCCGACTCCACGCTGTCCTGCTTCCGCCGCCCCGCCCTGTCTCCCTGCACCCCCCCGTCCTCCTCCTCCCGGGGCACGTCCGCGTCCCCCTCCCCCTACCCCCCTCCCCCTCCGGCTCGTCCCCGATGTCCTGGGAGGGGTAGCTGGGCAGGCCCCCCTTCTCGACGGCGCCCCCTAGCGAGCAGACGCTGTCGGCGTCGCTGCGCACGGAGTCGCGGTCGTTGTTGCTGCTCTGGTCGGACGAGGCGTACTGCTCCAGCGACGGCCCGCAGGGTCCAGATGTCCCGGTACAGAGTCTGGGGCTCAGAGCTCTCCCTGTGGCAGCTGGACCCCGCCCCCTGCCCCCGCCCCCCGCCCCTAGGCCCCGCCCCCAGGCCCCTCCTCGCACCGGCTCAGGAGACAGGCCGATCACTCCTCTCCCTCCGGCGCAGCTGGGCTCCACCACCACCTCCACCTCTAACCTGCAGGAAGGGGAAGAGCCAGACGGTGCGCGTTAGCCCGGGAACCCCGCTCAGCCAGCGCGGCGCCGGCACGCGAACCTTTTCCGCCTTCGGTGAAATGCACAGGTCCCTGCTTTGTGGCGATGTGCACAGGGACACGTGTAAAAATGGCAGCGATGTCAAATGGTTTCGGCTTTTTGGGGGCGGTCTCTCTGCCCAAAGTGACGTCTCTAGCGTGAATCAGTGCTCGCTACAATTTCCCCACTTCCTGTTTTACTGTGCTAAAACGTGCTTGCTTCTCACATCCTCGTTTTCAACGATACTAAGTCAGTAAATAGTGATGGAAGCAACAGCTAAATCCTTCTGAGGGGCGAAGCTTGGATTTGCCATTAGTACGAAAAAAAAGGGAAAGGGAGATCGATCTGAAAAATACACAAAACTTATCTAATTGCAAATAGATCAATGAAATATAGTTAAGCCCCATAATTTTCGGTTTCCTCGAGAAAAAATATATTGGGTTAATTCCTAAAGAAGTAACACTCAAAGTTCCATTAACAGACAGGCTGAGCTGCAGACCTTTGTGGCAATTCAAACACGTCCTTGCAGGTCATTATATAGTGCCTCTCAAAGTGCTGCTCAGCTCTTTTAGCCATCTCCATTACAGCAATGCAGCCGGCCTCTTTCAAGAGGTTCGGTTAATGGTGTCAAATTGGGTCTATTTCCACGCAACACTATTTAAACCACTGTAATTGGTTTCCCCCTGGTATTCATGTTGAAACTTATTCAAGCTTATTCACAGACACATTTTCGCTTTTTTTTGTTTTACCCCTCAATTTTCCCAAGGTTAATGTTGTTTTCAAACTTGGTCATTTTCCCAATAGGATCAGTTTAAGTGGGAAACAACTGGGTTTAAATACAGTGAAAGGGGTTCACGCCATCATTCAAGCGATAGAATAAGTCTGTTATATTGTGGGAAGTAGAAAGAATCCAGAAGACTAGGGGAAAAAGGCATATAATATCACTAAGTAAAACGAGACTAATCAGTTATCCAAAGATTGTGTCTTAAGAGGGACACCACATTAAGTCCCCCAAATAACAAATGTATAACTCTCTAAGTTCTAATTCATAATGAAATAATTAGAACTTAGAATACTCAAAAGGCTAATACTGTGCCAAAAATATTTCTTGCACGACTGAATTATAAATGTATGAAATTCCTTACCAGGAATTTTAATGAGGACTAAATAATTAAGACTTAGGATCGATTCAGTTGTTGATTATAGGCAAGTTTCAATGGCATTCGTGGGCTGCTCTCATTGTTACAGCTTCTCGTTGTCTTTTGTTCTGGTGTTACTCTGCTGGCATTTAACTCTCGTCCAGAGCAACCTACACAAATTTACAGTTTTAAATAATATCAATAATAATATACCGCTGGATCTATATAGTGAAGCGGTTCAGGTTAGGCATCTTGCTCAAGGGTACAATGGCAATGCCCACCTGGGAATTGAACCGGCAACCTTGGCTTCACAAGCCCAGTTTCCTAACCATTATTTACTGTGTTACTTATATATTTGGCCTATATTTCTATATTCCATTTGGATCCATTCCATTGTAAACACTGCATCACTGCAGCACATATAAACTATAATTTTTATTGCCAATTCTATAAGCACGCTGGATCCTAACTCTGTATAACTTTGGCAAATCATTTAAAAGCCAAATTAAAAATATGACTAATTTAATTACATCACAGGCACTTAGCAGATGCTCTTACCCAGAGCGACTTACACAACTTTTACATCGCATTTACATTGCTTCCATTTTATACAGCTGGATGTATACTGAAGCACTGCAGGCTAAGTCCCTTGCTTACAATGGCAGTGTCCTACCTGAGAATTGAACCAGTGACCTTTAAGGTTACAAGACCAGCTCCTTACCCATTATGCTGCCGCCCCTAATTTAATGTGCTAGTCCTATTTTCATATTCTTTTTTTTTTTACTAATCATTTGGGCCCATTGGTGACACTGGCATGAGCAAGAGACACGTGATGAACTAAGCGCCGTGACCATCAAAACACACAAACTGCAGCAATGGCGCTTGTTGGGAGCATGATGTCGTCATAATCTGAAGCCATGATGAAGATCTGGGATTACCAAGACACCTTTCTCCGCCCCCCTCCTCTCCGCCGTCCCGTTTGGGTGATGGGGGAAGCACCTGGAGGCCTACACACTCATTTTTTCGGTTAAGGCTCCACCGGCACCGGTTTCCCGCCCTGGATCAGCGGGAGCGGCGGCCTCAAAACTAGCGCCACCAATGGAAAATGGCGGTTAATGGGGGGCGGGGCGGGGGGGGCGATGGCCGTGGGCGAAGCAGCGTGGCGGATGAATGGCGAGGGAATTAAAGATACCTGCCGAGGGAGGGTGGTGGCGTGGGAAGGGGGGTGACAGGAAGGCGTGGCCGGGGGCGTGGCCGGGGGCGCGGCGGGGGGCGGGCCGGGGGCGCGGCCGGGGCAGTAGGGCAGGTCGTGCGTGCGCGCGATGTACTGGATGAGGTCGATGTGGTGGCCGTCGTGGTCGTCCTGGTCCATGCTCTCGCTGGCCGCCCTCTGGCGCTGGAACTGCCCTCCTTTTTGGGGACCCTGATGTGATAGAGGCACAGCGTGAATCTTTTGGGGACCCAAATAGGAGAGATGCTCAGTGTAAATCTTTCTGGGGACCCTGATGTGGGAGAGACACACACAGTGTAAATCTTTCTGGGGACCCCTGATGTGGGAGAGACACACACAGTGTAAATCTTTCTGGGGACCCTGATGTGAGAGACACACACACAGTGTAAATCTTTCTGGGGACCCTGATGTGGGCGAGACACACACAGTGTAAATCTTTCTGGGGACCCTGGTGTGAGAGAGACACACACAGTGTAAATCTTTCTGGGGACCCTGATGTGGGCGAGACACACACAGTGTAAATCTTTCTGGGGACCCTGATGTGAGAGACACACACAGTGTAAATCTTTCTGGGGACCCTGATGTGGGAGAGACACACACAGTGTAAATATTTCTGGGGACCCTGATGTGAGAGACACACACAGTGTAAATCTTTCTGGGGACCCTGGTGTGAGAGAGACACACACAGTGTAAATCTTTCTGGGGACCCTGGTGTGAGAGAGACACACACAGTGTAAATCTTTCTGGGGACCCTGGTGTGAGAGAGACACAGTGTAAAATACAGTGCAGTGCCCTCCAAAAGTACATAGGAACGGTACCCAGCTTAAATGGGGGGGGGGGGGGGGGGGGGGAGGGGGACTCACACAAAAACAGCGGCTTCTGTAAAACAAGATGCACAACATGTAAAATGAAAATAAAATAAAGCTGATCATCAATACTTCTGTCTCATATAAATTTTTGAGCTCAAATCCAAATGCCATAATATACAGAAAGATTAACTAATTTCACTCGACTGCTCTCATACTTTTGGAGGGCACTGTATACCATTCAGAAGAAATACTGATTCATGAAAATACAGCATATGGTCAAATCTACTATCATAAAAAAACCTTCTGGACAACAGAACATAAAGTATATACTTATGTACTCTCTCTTTATGAGACGCCACATTCCGTCTTAATCAACCATTCCAGAAAAAAAAATGTGAAAAGGTTTTTTCTGGAAATGTCCCGCACAGTCACATGACTACTTATTTCGTAAGCGAATTAAGCTTTGATTGGCAGCTGAGTCCGGCCCAAATTGGCGGTAAGTGGGTCGTGAACCGACCGCCTCTCCGACTATAACGAATTTATATTCAGAAGGACAGCGGTGGCGGACCATTTCCTGTCCTGCGTCACACTGATGTCATCCCGGGGGGGGAGGGGGGGGAGGGGGCGGGGGCAGGCAGGCAGGGGGGCTTCAAACAGCATTTTTTCTGAATGACGCGCTGGCCCCTCGTGGGCGAGCGGCAGGGAGACAACGAGGGGGCGTGGCCTAATGAAGGCCAGGTCGGGGGGGGGGGGGGGGGGCGGTTTGAAGGGGAGGAGCGCAGCGTCACAGTGCCATCTGTCAGAGCGGGGGCGTCTGCTACCCACCAGGCGACCTCAGCGGCCAGTCTGAGAGAGAATATCGGCAGGCTTTGTTTTTTTTTTTTTTTTCCCCTCACATTTACTTGTCCTCTGTATGAATCTGAGCCCCATCTCGTAGTTAACCATCCATCCATACATTACCTATACCTGCTTATTCTGGTCAGGGTCGCGGGGGGAAGTGTTGGTGCCATTCCCAGCATGCATTGGGCGAGAGACAGGAATATACCCTGGCACAGGCCGCCAATCTACCACAGGGCACTCACACTACCGTTCACTCACACACTCGTACCTATGGGCAATTTAGAGTCTCCAATTAGCCTACCTGCATAGGTTGTTAGGACTGTGGGAAGGAAACCGGAGTACACAAAGGAGACCCACACTGGACACGGGGAGAAACAGGTAAACTCCACACAGAACACGAGATTGGCCGGATTTTGAACCCAGAACCTTCTTGCTGCGAGGCGACAGTGCTACCCACTGCACCACCGTGCAGCCCCATCTCGTGTTATATCAGTGTTAAAAATGTTTTTAATGCGGTAGCATTTAAAATGACTACAGAAACAACCCACATCCTGTCTGTGTAAATGTCGCCAAATTATATTCGTTACCTGAAGCAAGATGTGGGAGCCCGCTAGCAGCGGTGTTAATATTTCTTTAAATATTGTAGGTATAAATGCAAATTATTTCTTGGTTTTACACACAAAAAGATGCTGGCTACATGGGGATTTGTCCTCCAAATTGCCATAGTGATGTATTAATTTGGCGTGGGCCCTGCTCATTGGTTTCCATTGGTGTATGTGTTTTACTTAATTACATTCAGTTATTACAGAGACGTAAACATAATATTTATGTATACCTAGGGATCCACTGATGGCTAAATCTTAGTAATCTTAGAATACAAAGTAGGGACATTACTGCTTGTGTTTTCAATTTTGGGGGTAGAATCAATAGCCCACAAGTGGGTAATGATGGCAGGACTGTTGTAGACCACCGCAATACTAGCATCACACCACTTCATCTTCCAAATGAGTGTGTGGCTGATGGATTCAGATCCCCGTTGCGTCCTAATAAAGAAATTTAAAAACACTGAGTACACCGCGACCGTCCCCGAATACATCTTGATCTAGCGTCTGATGTATGACCACTCCGCAAGCGTGCCAAACCTCCACAATAGTCCGTCACATTAAACGTGAGCGGCCACGTTACCATTCTACTTTAAGGCTAATTGGCCACCGATCGCTAATCTCGAGTATTGATCCTCCATTGAGCAACCTCAAAACAGACACAACAGACAACCTCCCACCCGAAATTATTTCGCTTTTAACGGGCTGTGTTATCACATTTTTCGTTTTTTTTTGGAGTATTTTTTTCTTTCCCGTATGTGCCTGACTCTGCGATTTTCTTTTTCCACCCAACTGCCAATATTTCGTTTTTTTTTTTTCTTTGTTTACTGGAAGCCAATGAACGCGTTCTGCCAAGCACACTTCTCGCCTGTCGAGAGGCCTGCTCTGCTCCCACCATTAGCAGTCGTTCGCTAAGATTCGTTCGCAAAGATTTTTTGCCTCTTCTCTGGCTAGCGGCAAACTGTGAAGCTCTGCTGGGCTGGCTGAGGGCTAACGGCAGGGCGAAATTAGCAGTTTGCTCTCCCCCTCCGACTCCGGGGGTGTCCAGAATGCCCCCCCTTCCAGGAGGCGGGGGCTCTGTCGAAGCAGAGCGAGTGATGACACATTCGGGAGGTGGCGGAGAGAGAGAGAGGCGGCAGGGATGGTGGGGGGGGTGGAGGTTGCATGCTGGGATACGGCGGCTGATTCTGTCAGACCCACTTAAGCTCTGTGCGGGTGGCCATGACAACAGAGCGATGTCGCCAGGCCGTACCTCCACGCCCTGGGTGCCCTGGCGCCTTGACCCACCGGCCACAAGGGGCATGATGGGTGGTAGCAGAGAACCGTGTCGCCGTGGGCTCCCCGATGGCACGACGTGGGGGGGCGGACTGTTCCGGAAATCAAACCCTTTTACAGCAGTGGCACTCACTTTTTGCCCTGAGAGGTAACTCTGCTGGTTTTTTTTTTTGTTGTTACTCAGCCCTAAATTGATTGACGGGGCGGACACGGTGGTGGCATTGGTTAGCGCTGTCACCTCACAGCAAGAAGGTCGTGGGTTCGAATCTCGGCTTGGGGCCTTTCTGTGCAGAGTTTGCGTGTTCTCCCCGTGTTCACGTGGGTTACTCCGGGTTACTCCGGTTTCCTCCCACATCAGCGACATGAGTGTGGGAGTGCACTCCTGCAGTTGCCCTTGACCAAGCCTTGGCCTCAGAACTGGAGTTGGTCCCCGGGCGCTGCACTGCGGCTGCCCACTGCTCCCTAAGTAACTAGGATGGGTCCAAATGCAGAGGGCAAATTACCCCACGGGGTTCAATAAAGTATATCTTGACTAAGACAGCTCAAACCACGGTTTAGCTCACCACAGCTGGTTCTGGGTAAAGAACCGTTAGCTGATTTTAGGGTGAAAGCGAACACCCTAAAATCATCCTGGTTGATTCCGCAAAGAGACCGAAGAGCAGACACCACCATCTTGGTACGCGTTGGTTGTTCCAGTGAACCCAATCGGAACTCAGACATTTTGTAAGTCACCAATACCATCCCAATGCATACAGCAATAAATGGATAAATAAATCATTCTGCCGACTCGAACTGGCGACCAGTCGCGTGTACAACACCCACCGCGCAACAAACTCTTTCTCATTGGCTACCTGCCCGAGGGCGCCGCCCACATCGCGGGACGGCCCGTTTAGTAGTGCCGGTCATGAATTATGCAGAGGGGCGGTTCGGTTGGGTTTCACTTCACCCGCTGGCTACAGTAGGATCTCACTCTGTGATGCAGCTGTCATTGATTTGGACTTAACCATCATTGATTAGGCCAGAGGGGGGTGAAGTGTGGCGGGTGGGGGGACGGGGGGGCGGGGGGGGATGGGGGAGGGGGGGGGGACACTAAATAGGGAGGAATAATAATCCTAAACAAAGACAATACGGGCAGTGGACTGGAACAGACTAAAACATCTATAATCCCACCTCTCCCATTCGTTCGCTTCCCGATGACTGTCCAACGGCACATTGGCGCTCACCCCATTAGATCTTAGCGATAATGGCGTGTCAGTTTGGGTTGCGCTCTGACGGGTGGCGATTGGCTGGGTGACCTGAGCTTGGGCGCTTAACGCAGTGACTGAACGGGGACGGCTCTCTTTCACGGCTTATCGCACTTTTCTCAAAGAGTTTCCTGGACAGCCTTTAGCCTAGCATGCCTAAAAAAGATGCATCAAACACACAGCATGAATAATTAGACTTGGGCACAGGGTCATTTCATTACAATTCAGCCAGCTGAGGAAATTAACTGAATTTCACTGAACTAAGCTGAAAAATAATTTTAAAAAAAATATATATCCAAAGAATATTTTGCACATTATTTAATCATTTTCATCTCACCAATTGAATTTCGATTCATTTTCCCTGAATTGACTGAATGGGATTGTACCCCCCCCCTCCCCCCCCCCCCCCCCCCCCCCCCCCCCCCCATCAGACATGATTGAAGGGGACTGGCCTCACCCCCCACCCTGGACATGACTGAAGACGACCGCCCCCCATCTTCCCCCCCCCCGAACCCCCTGGCGATCGCAGTGAAGCCCCTACCTCGGGTGTCCAGGTGGACGCCCGCTGGCTGCTGTCCAGCTTCCACTTCTTGATCTTGAAAGTAGGGGCTGGCGCCCTCCAGGCTGGCATGGCGCCGCCAGCTTGGTGAAGAACTGCAGCACCGTGCCCTGCCCAGAGCCGCCAGAGGGGGCGCCAGAGGCCGAGGCCCCCTCACCCGCACTGCCCGGCTGCTCCCGCTCCGGGACCCCGCCCCCATCACCTCGATCTGGAGAGAGAGAGAGAGGGGAGGGAGGGAGAGGGAGAGAGGGAGGAAGAGGGAGGGAGATAGGGAGGGAGAGGGAGGGGGAGAGAGGGAAAGGGAGAGGAAGAAAGAGGGAGGGAGAGGGAGAGAGAGAGTAGGAGAGGGAGGGGGAGAGAGAGAGAGAGATAAAAAGGGAGAGAGGGAGATAGAGAAGGAGAGAGAGAGAGAGAGGGGGAGAGAGAGAGGGAGGGAAAGAGTAGGAGAGGGAGGGGGAGGGAGAGAGAGAGAGAAAGGGAGAGAGGGAGATAGAGAAGGAGAGAGAGAGAAAGGGAGAGAGGGAGATAGAGAAGGAGAGAGAGAGAGAGGGAGAGAGGGAGAGAGAGACAGAGAGAGCAGAGACACTCGCAAATCAGCCAAGATGGTCCACACACGTGATCGCCGCGCGCGGTGTTATCTGGGGGCGTCGCTTCCGCGCACACGGCCGCCTCGTCACTCCTCTCGGGCCAATCCCACGCATGCTGGCGGGAGCAGGCCCGTGGGCGTTGGGGGGGGGCAGGCCCGTGGGCGCTGGGGGGGGGCAGGCCTGTGGGCGGCTGAGCTGGGCTGAGCTGAGCGCGTTCCTCTCCTCATCACGGTCCAGTCGACCGCGACAGCCCTAGCTGTGCCAGCCCGTTCCACTCAAACCATCTTTTTCTTTGTCTCTTTTTTTTTTTTTTTTTTTTGCATTTTCCACCGTTAATTTCTTTAGATATTAAAGCCTGGCATTCGGATCCACAAACCTGTGGGATACAGTCACTCCTACACAACCTCCCACATAACCACCTAAGACCCAGTAGTAGTTTTTTGTCCCCTGTAGGCAGAGCAGAAAACTAACTTTTTCGTCCAATGGGCTGCAGCGGCTGGTGCGCTTCCCAAAATTTACCAGCCAAATTCACGATATTTAGACTAGAACAGAACCCACCCTGCCTATAGGGGGCATGAGTCTCTGGGTCTCAATCTCAAGAACCACACACAAGAACCACACTCAAGAACCATACTCAATAACCATACTCAAGAACCACACTCAAGGACCATACTCAATAACCATACTCAAGAACCACACTCAAGAACCGTACTCAAGAACCATACTCAACCTCAAGAAGAAGTACTACGCTGAAACCAACTAACTAAAAGGGACATTCAATAATTCGTATTTTTGAAAACAATGTGTTTTGTTTCGTCATCCGAGACACTTGTATCATGTCAACAAAAAATAAATAAAAATGCTTTAACTGTTTCATCTGCCGGGTTACTCAGAAGGATTAAAAAAGCCGTGCTTGGTGCATCGGGGGTGGGGGGTGGGGGGGGGGGGGGGGGCGGCTGTGACTCACAGAGCTGGAGCGGGGCCCTTCGGGACTGGGGGCTGGGGGGCTCTCACTGAAGCTGGTGTCCACGACGGAGTTGAGGGCGTCGCCGGGGAGGGCGGAGCTGGGACTGGCACTCAGGCTGGTGAGGGCCGTTTGGGGCAGGGGGCGAACCGAGGGCTGGGAACGACACACAGGAGGGGGGGCGGGGGGGGTGGCACAGCTCAGCAGCCAAACTGGAATTCCATATTAGGATTTAGGAGAATATGACTCCCATACAGGAAAGAGCTGTTAATTATAAAACCTCTCTGTCTTTAAAAAAAATTAATTTAATATCCGCCATTTATTTTATTAATCTACATTGATTGATCAGCTTAGCAGCCAAACAGGAATTCCATATTAGGATTTAGGAAAATGTGACTCGCATACAGGAAAGAGGAGTTAATTAGAAAACCTCTCTGTTTTGTTTTTTTTTAAAATTTAATTTAATTTAATATCCGCAATATATTTTATTAATCTACACTGACTGATCACGGTATTGCTTCAGGTGATGTAACTGTCACGGCGATAACCTGTGCGACGGAAGCGCTGATAGCAGGGTCGTCGGGGGGGGCGTTACCTGGAAGATGGAGAGGCTGGACTTGGAGGCGGGGCGTGTCGTCATGGCGATGCTGTTCTCCGACGACTCGCACTCGTGGATGGTGAGTATCTTGAGGGCGGGCGGAGGCAGGTGGAGGTGGGTGAGCCGGGCGTTCTTCAGGTGGTGGAAGTCGCCCTCGGTGAGAGTGTACCTAAATGGTAATGGTAAATGGACTGCATTTATATAGCGCTTTTATCCAAAGCGCTTTACAATTGATGCCTCTCATTCGCCAGAGCAGTTAGGGGTTAGGTGTCTTGCTCAAGGACACTTCGACATGCCCAGGGCGGGGTTTGAACCGGCAACCCTCCGACTGCCAGACAATCGGCCTTACCTCCTGAGCTATGTCGCCCCCCCAGTGAGAGCCCCCCAGCCCCCCAGCCCCCCAGCCCCCAGTACCTGCGATCGGCAAGCGGGAGCGCGTGCGTCACCGCCGCGGGCCGTTCGCGAGCACGACGGGAGCTCTGTTCGCTCGCGCATCGGCCACGCCGCAGGTGCGTACGGAGGCGTATCTACGTCATGCGCGTGGGCGCCGGGAACCGTAGACGCCTACCCGGCGGGCGACCTCTTGTCAGAGAGCGATTTGGCCTCACAAAAGGCGCGAAATGACTCACGAAAAATTTATCTCCACTCTTTAACAATTTTGAATTGATGTTTTTATGAGTGCGCATTAACTTCCGAAGGGAGCGTCAACCGCAGGCAAAAATACAGACGAAAATGAATGTGACACAGTCGACAAATTAAATGAACAAAGGAATAAATATACATGAGTCCAGCTCTCCACAAAGCCTCAGTGCCGTAACAGCATTAACCTGGGAGGAAAACACGGAGCTCAAAGCACCAAAGGTTGGCACGCACCGTTTGTTTGTGTACAAAAAAAAAAAAAAAACTGTCCCTGACGTTCAAATACTTTTATCTGATTGTGATTGGCCAGTGCTGTCGTGCAGTATGGAGGGGCAGATGTGCGTGGGCGTTGAGTGGGTGGGTGTGCGTGCGGGCGTGGAGTGGGCTCAGCGACGTGGAGGCGAGCGGGCGGCTGACCTTCGACCTTTCTCCTGCGTCTTCTTCCCGTGGTCGTACAGCGCGGCCTCGTTGAAGGAGACGCGGCGGCCGGTGGTGCCCGTCGACAGGAAGCGCTCCGTCTCCTGGTCATGGCTGCTGGCCGCCGACAGGCAGTCAGACTCGTCCACCCTGATGGTGATCTCTGATTGGGCATAAAAACAGAGAGGTGATCTCTGATTGGGTATAAAAACAGACAGGTGATCTCTGGTTCGGTATAAAAACAAGACAGGTGATCTCTGATTGGGCATAAAAAGAGACAGGTTATCTCTGACTGGGTATAAAAACAGACAGGTGATCTCTGGTTGGGTATCCTATGAGATCCTTTGCTATCTGCACAGCTGCCAACCAGCCTGAGTGAGAGTCTTTGTGTTCCCTCATGAAAAAGAAAAGAAAAACAAGAACCACAAAAAGAGATTTTTCTCTATAATATTCCAATGTCCGATTAATAATAATTTTATGTGGACGTTTCCACAGATCCCACACCTAGCAGAGGTAGAAAGTCCAAGGATCAGAAAACAAAAGTCCTGCTATGTGTTTCTTTCACCCACAAACTGAGCAAGCTGAATCCATGAATCAGTTCTACCTCCTAGTAGCTAATTAGCAAATTCCAGGTGACTGGAACAAAATACTGGAGAGGAATTTTACTTTCTGAACCTGGATATTCCACCTCAGCCTTGATACACAATAAAGCCTTAAACTACAAAACCTCCAAACTACAATCCCCAGCTCTCCACTCCACTAACTGTCTGCCACTCCTATAGGTGTTGCTCAGGATTGTTTTAATATTAATTCTGCAATACTATATTATTAGAAATTATGTTAGCATTGTGGTACATTAAAATGAGCTGAAACAGAACAATCCATTTAATTTAATCTCTTAATCCAATAAGTATGATAAATAATGCGTGGGCAGGACACCCTAATTAATGTTGACTTTCTCGACTGGTTCGTCAAGACAACTGCCCCACATCAACGAGGAATCAAAGGTATATCGGTACTTTCCTCAGATGGTTATCTGTCCTAGCTAAAGGTCAAAGGCTAGGTTTGTAAGTTACCTCAGCTTTTTGGAGGTAAACCCATACAGTGAGGCAAATTACAAGCCTAACCTTTCACCTTTAGCTGGGACAGATAACCCTGCAGGAGAGTATTGACTGATGGACTCCCCCGCTGATAGGGGACGGTTATCTCATTCCTCATCCTCGTGGGGACACTGCAGTGATCAGAGCTCCATCCAAGGTCTTCTGCACCAGAAAGAAAAAAAAAGAAGAAAAAAAAAACCCCGTCTGCATCAAAAAAAAGTAGTTATGAAACATCCGCTGTGCTTTCACCATGGCAACGGGGCCTTGGAGACGCAGCTGAGTTCACTGTAACTTTGAGGCGAGAGCAATAAGGATGGTCAACACGCACAAAGTGTATTTTGCAAACGTGCAAACACAATGCGCCGTTTGTGTTAAAAAAGGGTGTCGGCTTTTTCCGCGTTCGGGTTACAGCTCGCCCTGGCCCCGTGCATTCCGTTTTGGGCGGTCCCTGCATGTACAAATCAACAGTCGGGCCCTAAAGGCTCAGGCAGGTGTGCTTTCTTTGAATATAAAAAAAAATGTTAAAAACGCACAGCTGGACCAGCCACTAAAAATTAAAATAAAATAAAATAAAATAAAATAAAATAAAATAAAATAAAATAAAATGTGATGAAAAGTAACTGTTCAAGTACGGATGTTTTCTACTCAGTTTGGCGTCCCAATAACCTACTTTAAACAGCAAACTAAAAAAAAAATCTAAAAAAGTGAAAACCAACATGCTGTGGTGTGACATATAGAAGGCCACGCCCGCATAAAGAGTCTGCAAGCCTTCATCCACCCACAACATCTTCCCCGGCCCGGCAGACCGGGCCAGCAAAATGGAGTGTCTTCCCATGTGCACTCAAAATGGCGGTTAATATGAAATAAAATATGAGAATGGAACACGGAGCGGAACTCTGAGCAGGCTGTGGTATAAATTCCAGTGAGGCAATGGGGGTCCTGTGGCTTCTCTCTCTATGTCCCTTCTGCCTGTCCCTTCGCTGATTGGCAGGGCTGGTGTTCCCACATCCCTTTAGGTTGAACAGTCAAGCCAGGAGGAAAACTGTAAACTGTTGCACATACAGGGCAGGACCCCACCACACAGAGAACAACCCCCCTCCCCCCCCCAAGCTGAGGCTGAATGCACAGCTCTGCCCAACAAAACCAATCCTGAAGCTGAAGCTCGGACTCCAAGACACATACTGCGGTACTCAACTCCACACACAGTAATCATTCCATGACATGCATTTAGCAGAAGCTCTTATCCAGAGCGACTTACATTGCATCCAATTATACAGCTGGATATATACTGGAGCAATGCAGGTTAAGTACCTTGCTCAAAGGGTACAAAGGGCAGTGTCCTACCGGGGAATCGAACCTGCAACCTTTATAGGTTACAAGACCAACTCCTTAGACCAACTTCCTCAATCTACAGGTTTCAATCAGTGCAAAAAATAAATAATTTTTTTTTTGTCTCAGGAAAAATTCTAAAACGCTATCCAGCGCGGACATTTTTAAATCCCCCGGTTTTTCCCTGTTTTTTTGACCCTGTATGGACGGTCACTCCCGGTAAATTTGGGCCCCCGGGGGGCCCGCCAGAAACACGGCGGTCACCGGAACGTTCTCTCACCTTGCACCGGCTGCGACTCCTCCAGGTACGTGGTGTTGGTCTTCTCTGGGTCATCGCTGGCCCTGGAGCCGAGAAAAGCGGAAAAGCACGGATTACATTACATTACATTACAGGCATTTAGCAGACGCTCTTATCCAGAGCGACTTACACAACTTTTTACATAGCATTTTACATTGTATCCATTTATACAGCTGGATATATACTGAAGCAATGCAGGTTAAGTACCTTGCTCAAGGGTACAACAGCAGTGTCCTACCCAGGAATCGAACCTGCGACCTTTCGGTTACAAGCCCAGTTCCTTACCCACTGTGCTACACTCCGCGACGCTGCGATGCCACCGCCGCCGCCGCCACCCACGCACACGTTCGGCACGTTCGGCTTATCGGAGCACAAGACTGCATTTTCCTCCTCACAGCACAGCTGCCACTGACAGCAAAGGACCGCCATCTCACGAGCATACGGACCCCCGCCTAGATAGCAGACCTCAAAGGTCAAATACGTTATTTGTTTTGGATTCAAATACTTTTTTCTGTGCTCCATTGATCTTGCCTGGTGTGAACTGAGCCTGCCGATATGACCAGAAAGTGGGGTGTTTGCACTTTTTGAGAGTATTTCATTGATTCCAATGGATCAGACAAGATCAGTAAAGCGTAGGAAAGTATTTGAATCCAAAAACAAATACGTATTTGACCCTGGTCTGCTAGATAGACAAGTGTTTTAGCACAACAATACCGCAAGTACAACGATAATGGAGACTTTTCACATACAGGGACCTTTCTATTATCCACAGAACTATTATCCATTGTTCAGCCACAATCCAGAAACCTGCGCTGCCCTCAAAAATGACAAATAACTGCTTTCTGTTAATCCAATTCTGCGTGTGAAAACATTAGACACCTCACGGGTTTGGTGTTTGACATGTGACGCGTGCACCCAATCATTTTCACTTGGGTTTGTTTTTCTTCCCCCCTGTAACCCGCCATTATTGATTTCCTTTCACACCTGAGTAATTAAATTCATTTTCTGTGTTGCAGTTTCGCGTCGAAGCGTCGCCTCTTCAATTTGCACCAGGGGTTCCGTTTGAAAGGGAGTATTTTAAATTGCCCCCCCACCCGGTCGTTTGGGGGGCGGGAGAACAGAGCAGACCCCCCCCCCCCCCCCCCCCCCCCCCCCCCCCACCCCCCCCCCCCCCCCCCACCCCAGCGCCGGCGGGAGGAGGAGTGGGCGTCGGCCTAACGGAGTCGTTAGCAGTAAGCTCTGCTAAAGCTAAAGCCTCAGCCCGCCTCCCACCCTGGGCTTACAGTGAGAGAACGCAGTGAGTGATCTGTAAATAAACTACCGACACACACACACACATACACACACACACACACACTCACACACACACACACACTCACTCGCACACAGACACACACACACACACTCACACACACACACACACACACACGCACACAGACGCACACTCACATACACACACACACACACACGCACACACACACACTCACACACTCACACACACACACACTCACACACACACACACACACACTCACACACACACTCACACACTCCACACACACACACACACTCACTCGCACACACACACACACACACACACACACACTCACACACTCACACACACACACACTCACACACACACTCACACATGCACATTTTCGTTATTTCGCAGGCCACTCGGGGTGGGGGGGGGGGGTGTCTGCGGTTTCCGTTTCCCCCCCCCCCCCCCCCCACGCGCGCTCATCGCTCGGCGCTCCTGCGTCTCCTCCCGGCCCCCGCCAGAGCTGGTAAACTCCGGGACACCGGAGATGAATCACCTCCGATGGCCGCCGTGAAATTTCATTACGCCCATCATTCGTACCGGCCTGCAGTCCCTCCAGAGCTCCGGGGGCTGCGCAGGGGAAGGTGAGGCAGAGGCCGCTCTGATTGGTGGAGAGCGACGGCCAATGAGATCTGACCCGAGAGCATATTTTAGCTAACAACGGGGTGTGTGTGTCAGTCGGTCATTCAAAATTGAGGGGGAGGGGAGCATAGAAATGATCTGGTTATGCTCTATTTCTCAATCGCTCTCTGGCTCTCTCTCTCTCTCTCTGTCTTCTTATCTCTCTCTCTCTCTCTCTCTCTCTTTCTCTCTCTCTATCTTTTTCCCTCCCCATTGTTATTTCTTAAATCAGCATCACCGAGCGGTCGCTCTGATGGTTGGGTCATTTCTCTGTTGTTCCATTGGACGTTTGGTCATGCTGCTCTCGGGGGGGGGGGGGGGGGGGCATTTCTCTGCTTTCCCATTGGACGGTTGTGTCAGACGGATCAGCCTCACCTGGAGTAGCGGCGATCTCCCTCACAGCAGCGGCGGCAGATGATCAGCAGCACGGACAGAGCGACCAGGATCCCCCCGAGGAAGACGGACAGCAGGACCAGCAGGAGGACATAGCTGTCCTGTTTGCCGGGGTCTTCTGGAACATTCTGAGGGCCAGAGAAAGGCAGTTTTGTTTTAAAGTGCTCTTGTCTTAGGCACCTTAAAGTGCCCCATGCCTTCAACCTGCTCCAGCCTCTGCTACTATACCAGAAAATAAATCTCATAAATTTCAATGATGATAATACTGCCTTCAATCTGCTCCAGGCTCTGCTACTATACCAGAAAATAAATCTCATAAATTTCAGTGATGATGATAATACTGCCTTCAATCTCCTCCTACCTCTGCTGCTATACCATGAAACAAATCTCATAAATTTCAGTGATGATGATAATACTGCCTTCAACCTGCTCCTACCTCGGCTGCTATACCATGAAAGAAATCTCATAAATTTCAGTGATGATGATAATACTGCCTTCAACCTGCTCCCACCTCTGCTACTATACCATGAAAGAAATCTCATAAATTTCAGTGATGATGATAATACTGCCTTCAACCTGCTCCTACCTCGGCTGCTATACCATGAAAGAAATCTCATAAATTTCAGTGATGATGATAATACTGCCTTCAACCTGCTCCTACCTCGGCTGCTATACCATGAAAGAAATCTCATAAATTTCAGTGATGATGATAATACTGCCTTCAACCTACTCCTACCTCTGCTACTATACCAAGAAACAAATCTCATAAATTTCAGTGATGATGATAATACTGCCTTCAACCTGCTCCCACCTCTGCTACTATACCATGAAACAAATCTCATAAATGATAATAATAATAAAAATGTGTTCCTTTGACGGAAAAAGAGTCTCTCTGCGTCTGGGACCACAACATTTTTTCAAGTCTTGGCGACTGTCACACTTCATTCTCCTTGAAGTAACCCATTTTCGGCTCTTGCGAAATACACACCGTGACAAGCCGCAGGCTTGGGCACCGACTACCCTGCTCTTTACTCCAGATAAATATTCCCTTTAATGTGCGCTGCCGCTCAGCCTTATAAACCATCAGAAAAAAGGCAAAGGGAAGCTAAATTCAATTTCAGAATCCATCTGACTGGCAAATGAGGGTGGCTGCGGTCTAAAATTAGCAACAGGGGGGGAGAAGAGGAGGGGGCCGGCATCTGGTGACGGGTGTCATTGCGGTTGCCTCCAACAGGGGGCAATCTTCTAGAATGTGCCACAGCCACTTTTTTTTTAATTGAGCACTATTTTTTTTTTTTTTTTAAGTGCTCAATTACAGTTGTAGAAATCAACCAATTCTCATGTATTCCATTAACTCTAAACCAGCAATGGAAGAAACAAACAAAAAACAAAAAAAAAACTTTAAATATTCAACCCTGAGCGGTTCAAATCTCTGTCTTCTGTACACGAGCAGTCGAGGTACTGAGTCGTGACAGTGTGAGTTGCTTATCTGCGGTTGAGTGTCTCCTGCAGCTGCGCACGCCGGCACAAGGACGAACGACAGGCCGATCTGGGAGCGAAGGCAGCGCAAAGGCGGTGCATGCTGGGAAACAACCGAAGCGATTAACGGGCGAAGTGTGTGTGCGTTTATTCGGTAACGGGCCCGAACGTTAGCGACGCCGCCGCGCAACAGGAGCCCCTAAATCGGTATCACATGTACAGCGTGAGCGTTGGAGGCAAGCCGCGGTCTGTCAACGACTCTTTGAGTCTCCGGATTTTCACCCAGGGTGGGGGGGGGGGGGGGGGGGGTTAATTGGGGCAAGGGGGGTGGACAGGTGCGCCCATTGTTCCGGGGTTCAGACAGTAAGCGCCGCACTAAGGGTTTTCTGGGAGACGTGGGAGTTGCAGGAAAAAGAAGAAGAGAAGAAGAAGGGGAGGGAGAGAGAGAGAGAGAAGGAAGGACACCTTCTTCACGGACTTCAAAGGGGACGAGGCCACTCGTTCGCCGACCTCCGCGCCCCTCCCGCTGATCAGGAGGAGCGCTCGAGTGAGAGGAGGACAGGAGAGGAACCTCCTCCCCTAAACACGCTCGCCTCGTTCCTGAAACCCCCGCCTTCGGGACCCGGATCCACACAATGGGAGCCAGCGATTTTTTTGTTCCTCTCTCTCTTCTCATCTCTGAAACACCTCTCAAGACCTGAGCATAACACCAGTCATGGGCTCCTTTGAAATTGTCTTTTTTATTTTTTAAACCCCTATTTTTAATACCTATCATTTGGCCTTTGTGTTAATCCATTTATAACACTCGCCTTCATTGTGTGTTTTTAATCACATTCACTGCTGTACCGTTAGGTAGCGAGGCACTTTACATGTCATCGCTAGGCGCTACTGCGCTTTTAATAGTTTTAAACGTGCTTTCTGTCTTTTGTTCTTAATTGATATCTTTGATTGAACTTTGAACTTTGAGATTCTGTCTCTATATTAAAAGCATTGTTCAAAAAATGACATACTATCATTATACATGTGAGGAGGAACGTAAAACACAACCGATCCCCACTTCTCCTCCTCCTTCATATCTCTCTATCCTCGCTCCCTAATCCTCCTTCTCCTCCTAAACTTCCTACTTCTAATCTCTTCTGCACCGGAGGGAGTCGCTTA
>NC_049204.1:5359296-5399296 GCF_013347855.1 Anguilla anguilla | reverse complement strand
TCGCGGTGTCGATTTCAGCATGTGAAGTGCAGACGATCAGGCTCATAGCAGGCGGGAACTGCCCTGGAGAGGGAAAGGCAGCCGGTTCTAGAAACAGGAAGAGGAAGGAGAGGCGGGGGTACGCAGGAAGAGGAAGGAGAGGCGGGGGTACGCAGGAAGAGGAAGGAGAGGCGGGTGTACACAGGAAGAGGAAGGAGAGGCGGGTGTACACAGGAAGAGGAAGGAGAGGCGGGGGTACACAGGAAGAGGAAGGAGAGGCGGGGGTACACAGGAAGAGGAAGGAGAGGCGGGTGTACACAGGAAGAGGAAGGAGAGGCGGGGGTACACAGGAAGAGGAAGGAGAGGCGGGTGTACACAGGAAGAGGAAGGAGAGGCGGGTGTACACAGGAAGAGGAAGGAGAGGCGGGTGCACACAGGAAGAGGAAGGAGAGGCGGGTGTACACAGGAAGAGGAAGGAGGGGCGGGTGTACACAGGAAGAGGAAGGAGAGGCGGGTGCACACAGGAAGAGGAAGGAGAGGCGGGGGCACTCAGGAAGAGGAAGGAGAGGCGGGGGTACACAGGAAGAGGAAGGAGAGGCGGGGGTACTCAGGAAGAGGAAGGAGAGGCGGGGGTACACAGGAAGAGGAAGGAGAGGCGGGTGGAAACAGGAAGAGGAAGGAGAGGCGGGGGTACACAGGAAGAGGAAGGAGAGGCGGGTGTACACAGGAAGAGGAAGGAGAGGCGGGGGTACACAGGAAGAGGAAGGAGGGGCGGGTGGAAACAGGAAGAGGAAGGAGAGGCGGGGGTACACAGGAAGAGGAAGGAGAGGCGGGGGTACACAGGAAGAGGAAGGAGAGGCGGGTGGAAACAGGAAGAGGAAGGAGAGGCGGGGGTACACAGGAAGAGGAAGGAGAGGCGGGTGTACACAGGAAGAGGAAGGAGAGCCGGGGGTACACGGGAAGAGGAAGGAGAGGCGGGGGTACACAGGAAGAGGAAGGAGAGGCGGGGGTACACAGGAAGAGGAAGGAGAGGCGGGGGTACACAGGAAGAGGAAGGAGAGGCGGGTGTACACAGGAAGAGGAAGGAGAGGCGGGTGTACACAGGAAGAGGAAGGAGAGGCGGGGGTACACAGGAAGAGGAAGGAGAGGCGGGTGGAAACAGGAAGAGGAAGGAGAGGCGGGGGTACTCACGGCGGCGTTTTCGGTTAGGTTTTTCCATACGGTAGACTCATTGCTCATGGTCCAGGCGAGCGTGAGCGTCCCCCTGAGGGCCAGAGAAAAGGGACAGGACATCAAAGAGTAGCCGTGGCGACGCGGAAGAATCTGAGTCGTCGTCCGTCGATCTCTACCTGCACCCCCCCCACCCCCCCACCCACCTGTACCCCAATCCCCCCCCCCCCTCCAAGCATTGGAATAATCCCTATTCCCCCTTCCTTCCACAGGTCTAAATCGCAGTCGTTGGAGTAGAACAGCGTGTACAGTCAGCCACAGTAAAAAACCAGACCTGAGTCTCTCTGGCTTGTATCTCCCAACTGACGTGCAGAAAATGAGCAGCTAGGCTCCCGGGGATGAGCGGGGCGCTGCGGAAACACTCACGCTTCTACCGCGGCGCAGTCTTCAGCATCCAGCGACGGCAGCGCTAGGCCCTCTCATCGCTGACTGCGGCGATGTAAGCCCCCCCCCCCCCCCCCTTCCCCGCCTCCGTACACACCCAGTCCCCTTCCCCCCCCCCCCGAACAACCTCCCGAGGAACGCTCCTATTCCCAAAAAGCCGGTCCACCGTTCCAGCAGCAAAGGGGCCTGGCAGGGATGGTGGCTGTGAAACGCAGCATCATCATCTTCCCACACCTAGCACTCTCTCTCTCTCTCTCCCTCACCCTCCCTCCCTCTCGCTCTCTCTCTCCTCCCCGAGCCAGCTCCACTCAAACAGCAGCTAAACGGAAGCATGCTCGCATCATGCAGAATTATACACAGGACACCCCCGCCGCCCCCCCAACCGTCACTCCCCCACCCCCATCCCCCTGTCCCCCACTCGCCGGTGCTGGACTGCCGGCTCTTACCCTGAGAGGCGGCTGTGAGCCATACGCGTGACGTGCGGTCTCCCTGCAGAGCTCGCGGCTCTCTCCCCGCGCTCCGCCTGCCTGCCTCCGGTCTCCTCGCGCCCGCGATTTCGTCGTCTGCACGCGGGCTCGCCTCGCCCGGGCTCTGCAGAGGAACTTGGCCGACTGCAGCCAGCTACAGCCCATTACCCTCCGCAATACCTTCTCGCCACGGAAACTCGAAAGAATAGTTTCCCTGCGCTTATTTCCGCGAATTATTTTCCACGAAAACATAAATTCCAAACAAACGCACACTAAAAGTCTGAGTCTATAAATCACAACCAAAGATATCTGCAGCATTACTCTGATTTGTGTAGGGGGAGTGTCCCTTACAAACCTAAAGACACTGTCACGGAGGCCAATGGCTGAATTACTTATCCGCGTCGTGGAATCAGTAATAGATTATATGTTTCTGTTCTACATAGCCCTACGTTTGCAATACCCCCGGTTCCAAAAAATATTTATTTATTTATTTATTTTTGCTGTTCCTGAAAACTTTTCAAAATCCTTGAGCAAAAAGTAACTCATGTGCAACCATGGTTTGCAAAGATAGAAGCCTACTCAGCAAAAGTATCTTACTACTATGACAATGTAAATGGAATCCCTCACAGGTAGTGTCATCTGTCTTTCAGGTGGCTGACAGTTCCAAAATCCAGAATCTACCAGACCTGCCTGCTCACTCCCTACATCTCTGATAGGCAACCCCCTATACACTGGGCCACTACATATCAGAATCGCTTACTACAATTTCCAAGCAGCTCGTTGACCACAAATCTATGTCACGTGTATTCGACCTCCAAAATTTGATTGCTTTTACTTAGTTGGTCCCCCAATATGGGATCCCCTTTTCCCGGCCAGCTGTAGGCTACATTACAGTGATAGGGACAAACGCCCATTTGTTTGATGACATATCAACTGTGAGCTTTTCCAAACATACACTGGCAGGAAAACGTAAAAAATCAGAGCGTAAACGTACACCGGCAGTACATAAGAGGGTATCTAACCCACATGCAGAAAGAAATTCACCTTTCATTCATCTGACTGGTGTTCCCATGTGACATGGGACGGCCAATCTGATTGCCATTCCGGTTTGGGGGAGTTATTCAAATTGTGCTGACATCATTATTTGATTTTTTTTATTATCAAATTCCAGTGATCCAGCCCCACATAATTTGATAACATCACCCCACGTGATTCTCTGTAATAATTTGGATCCAGTTACGTAAGTGTGTGTTTCACATACTGTGGCTTTCAGTTTTCATAGACGACCACCATATCCAACCGTAAAATTTAACGGAACCAGTTCCAAAGTAGTAGGCTCGCACGGTAAATTAATTTGCCATTAATAGTCTAATCACAACTGTAAAAAAAAAAAAAAAAAAAAAAAAAACATTCTGGGTTCGAGAAAGATTTTTCTCACCAGTGGATTACATAACTGTTGCATGAAGTGAACTAGATTGTATTTGAAAATGTAGATTAATGATCCACATTTAAAAAAGGGGGTTCGTATGATTTAGGTCATTGCTGTAGGCTAACCAAAAGCTCTGAAGCTGTGTTTCCGGATGAAAGTAATCAACCGATTACAGTTTACACGGCAAAGGAATTATGTGGTAGGCTAGCAAGCACATTTAAAACAAATACATGCAACACACTAAGCTATGCGCCATCCAAGCATAATACATTCACATTTCAGCGTACTGTACATTCGCCATACCAAAAAAGTGAATTCATATTCTTAAATATGGCAAGCTCGGACGGCCTCTGTTGCAGATGGCAAATTATTCGGGTCCTAAAAGTGCCGTAACGGGATAGCTAACCTGCAGCACATCTTATGATAGGCTATTCGTTAATAAGGCGCTTAATGCGCGAGCCTTTAACAAGTCATAATGCGCGTTCGTATCCCCAAGTTCCCGAACCGCCCTTTGTAACATAGCGACGGCAGTAAATTCAAGCGACGACTTTCTGGGTAATTCCCCCTGATCCTCCCCAATCTCACATCTGCCTTTTCCACTCGTGCCCCAGATCAGCCACATTCCTCAGTCCGTTTTATCCTCGCATGCACGCAAGACATTGCAAGACATTGTTCGACCGTTTCTGAACGTTTAAAATGAATGCATCGCTATAAGTATGCGCGCGTGTATGCGTGTGTAAGAGAGATCTGTCACTGCATCTGAAATGGAATAGCTTCCTGGTTAGACTGCAATAATTCCTGCATTCGTTTAACGAAACAGGCGGTAACTGTTTTACACAGTTGCAAATATTATCCATTTGCAAATCATTTGCCTATTATTATTGTTGTCACCCATTTTATTTCTTATCATACGTTCATAAGTAAGGTGATATCAGTTTACCACGTAGCCTATAATTCCATTTTAGAGCAAGAGCTGTAAAAAATGTTTCTTTCTTTTTTTTACATAAAATAAACGATTACATTTGGCAACCCAGAGGTAAGCGCCGTGATATCAAACAGCCGCCATATACCGCATGGAACAAGTGTCAGCGCCCATTTTTAGCTACTAAACATTGCGTTTTCAAAAATCGATACATTTTCTTAGACCAGTGTGCGCGAGATGAAAGCATGAAAACAGGCAGACTTTGCGATGATGGCTCCCCAATGTCCGGCCAATAGGCTATTCCTTCCGATAGGCTATTACATTCCTCAATTTCACATAATTCGATGCGGACCCCGTCCCGGTGCAATTAGAAATAGCTAAGCACTGGCATATCCTAATGAACGACCAAGTTACAGCTGAAGAAATAGGCTATATTTACATTGATGAAATATACAATTATGAACAATAGCTATACGGTTCACCCTAAACTTGGCTACATGTCTTCCCCTTTATGAGATTTTTTTTTTCTGAATTCTTGACTGACCCACCATCTTCGCCACTTAATTCCTATTGCTAGCTTTTCCACATTAGCTGCTAACGACATTCTTTTCAGTATACCGCAGAGCATCAGTTTGTCGCCTCCCTAACTGCCAAGGATGCTGGAGAAAGGATAAGGGTAAACACGCATATGCAACGTTCATTTTTCGAAATGCAGTTTTCGTCGGCAACTTCAGATGATGCCAAAACGCAAGACAATGCATTCTTCAATGATGCACAACGGATCTATCCGTACAGCCCAAAAATAACTTGACTGGGGGAAGACTCACCTAATTGTAATTCATGTGGTCCATGCAGGGATATTTAGTCAGAAACCAATGGCACCCAACCTTCTCCGAACACCTTAATTTTGATTTAAAAGCTAAACGTATTTATGAATGAAACCCTATGGTTTAAGACACACCCACAGCACAGTCGGGAAAGCACCATGTGACGTCGTAGATGAGGTAAAGCAGAGACAAGAGCGAGGGATGCGCAGATAGTTACTGTGACTCTTATACAATAGACTTTCATAATTGTTCCCCCTTTCCGTCTAATCAGGAGGATCTCTGTGAATGACGTTACCAAATAATATATCTCAGCAAAATGTAGGCGACAGTTTCATAACCACAATGTTGGCAGAAGCAGTTCAGTTCAGTTATGCTACGCTGCTCATAAAAAAATATTTTTTAAATGGTTTCATTTTTCTTAACAATAAGTTGACTATGTACCACTATGTACCAATGTAAATGTAATATTATTTAATCATATATACATGGACGCTTAAAACATAATGATTAATTAAGATCGACTGTTAAGGTCCGATATTGAAGCTCCAATATCGCTGCATCCCGGCAGTTTAAAACAGCTGATCACTCACGTTATTATTACCTTTACATTACATTTATTTAGCAGACGCTTTTATCCAGACGACGTACAAAAGTGCATGTCATAATGTACATGCGCACACAGTTTCAAGGTAGTCTTCATTGTCATTTATTATTTATTGTAACTAATATGAGTTATTAATTCGTTTTCTTTTTCTTTCTTCTCGTGTATTGAGAGCTAGAGAGAGAGAGAGAGAGAGAGAGAGAGAGAGAGAGAGAGATGCACGTTATGAGCTGTTGTAGCGTTTAGACGTTACATTGCATTTACATTGCAACGTTGCTTAGACGTAGCATTTTAGTAAGGTCTACCGGGGTTGTAGTTCTGCTTAGCCGTATCAATTACCCATAATTAGACATTCACATTGCGCCGCCCTCCGGCAGTAAATTATCTAGTAATTAAATACTGAGAGAGAGAGAAAGCGTACCACACTCCATATCTATCGCTGGCCAAGAAACACCTCATTCGTTTATCCATTCTATATTGGATATTAATGCATGCGGTTTTTTTTACCCTTTATTTAAATATGAAGACTTTAAGCACGAACTTGGTGAACTCGCATTATTTATATTTTGTACTGCAGGCCCCACAATGCAGTCGCTGTAGCTGTGAACTTTGACTTCTACGGGTGGGTTGTGTGTGTCAATCAATGAACTCAATGAACTACAAGTCTATTATGAACTACGTGAGAACTAGAACTAGGAAAACTTCCTTCTCCAAACGGCGCGTTTTCCACGGCTCATAGTTAATTCTCTGATTGGCCAACGTGACCGTGAACGTTGTCAGCTTGTCTCTTGCACAGTGTAATGGCTGCCGAGTAATTTGCAGCTAGCGACAGCGGCTAATTTATAATAAGCGGCTAATTTTAAATAAATTAGCTAGCTTTGTTTGCGCACTTTTTAACGTGCGTGGCTGCTAGTAAGCTGTCACCGTAGGTTTTTTCCCCAGTCACTTTAATGTGCCAATCAACCACCACCGTCTGTGTAGATAGATAGAGCTCTACGGCTCTGGGCCATAGACGTGCATATATAACTATATAATTGTAGACTGTGCACACGTGAAGTTACTATAAACCATACATTGAAAACACTGATTTTTTTTAGCTGGCAGTCGAAATGGTAATACTGCAAATTGATTTATCAGACCCACTGACTTGAATCCACTAAAATGATAAATCCACAGGTCGTGTGCGTTCGCTGTTGATGTGTCATAAAAGCTATTAAAACACCAACGAATGAACCAGGCATATTTTGTGAGATCATTTATTGAAATGCATTAATGTAGAACATCCGTATCAACTCCACTATGATGGTAAATCGTTCACTGAACAAGGTAGGGTGATGAATGTCACTGCATTTTGGCTAATGTAATGGAATTACCCTGCCATCGTCACACTCGAACAGACAGGGTGATGGTTTAGCTGCCTTTTAAATGTTATCCCTACGTCGTAGGATACATTCTAGCTTAGATAACCATAGACGGTATAAAAATATGTTCTAACATTTCGTGTACACAATTCCGCTCGAGTGGCTACCTACATCTACTACTAGTACCAGCTATCTAGCTAACATTTGTTAATTACGACGCTAAAAAAATAATGGAAACTGGTAATCCTGGCCAAAAACTGGTAAAACTCATCTTGAGTTGTGTAATAAAATCGATTTAATACAGGAAGAAAGTCACTTCGCGAAGCTGCTACGTCAGTGGAGTCACTTGATCAGTTCTGACCAATGGCGTCCTGAGCCACTGAGCTCCAGGGGACTTGGAGCGGCAGCGAGAGGCCCCTTGTTCCTCGACGAAACGCTAGGTGGCAGTGTAACAACAGTGGTTGAGTTTTCTTATTGTCGACGATTCTGTCTTGACAACATCTATGTGTCATCCGGTTATTTGCTGTGTCCTTGTTAGCCAGCTAAACAGGTAGCCGGCTAATGTGTTACAAATGTAATAATGCATTGAAGCAGAAAAAGGAAGTATAATAAAACTGATATTTATCCTGACTTGTTCGTGACATTATGTTACGAGCCGGAACAGCAGTTGCCTGGTAAGTGAATTCTATAAATATTGCTTGCTAGGGAGCTGGCTACTGATTTTGGCATGTCTGTAATGAGACATGAGGACATGGGCTAGTTAGGTTAATCTTGCGAACAACCTCCACTCTAGTATATCTATTTGTTAAGAAATTTAACGTTAAACTTCAAATAATGGATAGCGGTCCGCGTAGATCCTATGACTGACCCAATCAGTTATTTACCCAATGGGAATCTGTTTAGCTAACATTTACAGTTCTTCCTGTTACTAACGAAATATTGAGGCTCGTACGGAGCACTGCAAAACGCAGCTGCCGTTTCAGTGACAGCACACACCCGCTCCGTGCATCCACCACCAATAATTTTGCCAGACTTTATCAAACAAATAGCAGTTGACAGACATCTGCTCGTTCCAATATATGCTCATGAAAACATCATATTGGTGTAACCAGCTGGTTTCAAACATTTTACAAAGTTCTAGACTGCTGTAATTTATTTTGTTTTCAGAGTTCACCTGGCTGTGGATTGTTATCAACTGTGTACTTAGTTAAATGATATATTATTTACATAATATTGCTTGCTAGCTAAGTCCAGATAAGCAAATATGACCGCAGTACCTTGGTGTCATTCTGCAGCGTATATTTTACCATTATTTGGGCAGACCCAGAGAGAGGTCTGCGCAAGTGATTCCAGGTGAACCAGGGGTGTACAGCCAGGGCTTATCAGTTTTGGGATTTTGTGCCAACTTCTGCCATTAATTATTTAATTAGCTCAACCCATATGTTGAGCTGGCATTTGTGTAAGCACCAGGTGCAACCACAGACTGCGAGTGTATCCTTGAATGTTTTACTGTGCTCAAGCACAGGAGTGAGCCAGCGTAGTTTTTATAGAGCTGTCAGAAAACTGAAACTAAGGCAACTGGTTGGAACAGAAACCCGCAGGCAGACCGGCCCTCTGGGACCGGAGTTGTGACAATGCAGAAGCTGGTGTCACTCTTTGGATCGTAAAAGTGTGGAGTCTAGCGGTTTTAAAACTGCGTAGCCGTCTCCTCTGGTGATCGGTGCTGATGCTGCCGCCCTCCTCTGTCCATCCCTGTCCCAGCGTGGCCTGCAGGAGCCTGGCCTCCCCCCGCATGGGCGTCAGATTCCGGGTGCCCCTGCAGAAGCTGCACCCCCTGTCCCGGGCGCTGCACCACTGCTACTCCGCCCCCCCGTGCCCCGCCCACCGCACGGCGGCCCGGTACTTCAGCTCCCTGTCCCGGCCCCTCCTCCGGCCCCGCCGGGTCCCCCCCGGGGGGGGCCACAGCTACCAGCAGCAGCGCTCCTTCTGGGTGGCCCGGCTCGCCGCCCGCCTCCTCAAACTGCGCTACATCCTGCTGGGCTCCGCCGTGGGAGGCGGGTACACGGCCAAAAAGGTACGCCCACCCCCCCCCCCCCCCCCCCCTCACCTGTCCTTCATCTGCCATACTGTATCTTTGTCTCTTGACTGAAGTACCTCCTAGGCCAGGGCTGCCCAACCCTGCCCTTTTCCTGCAGATCTACTGTCCTGTTGGTTTTCACTCCAACCCTAATAAAGCACACCTCATTCAACAGCTAGAGCAGGGCTGCCCAACCCTGTTCCTGCAGATCTTCTGTCCTGTAGGTTTTCACTCCAACCCTAACGAAGCACACCTCATACAACAAGTAGAGATCCCGTTGAAGCAGCTGATTGGTTGAATAGTGTGTGCCAAATTGGGCTGGAAATGAAAACCTACTTGACAGTTGATCTCCAGGAGCAGGCTTGGGCAGCCCTGTCGTTGGCTGTTAGTATTTTTGCTTTTTTTATATTGTCTGTAGCTTTTTTCTCTCTACTGTAATCCACATATAGGTATACAGATGTTGCTTTTCTCAAGTTCCTGACATTATTGATTTTGAAATGGAAATAAAGTTGGAATTTTAACCAACAGGATGATGAACGCGAGTCCGTTTCGGGATTTTCCTCTTGCCTTTGCTCTTGCATAATGAGCCCGATCGTTTATTTGATCTGACGTTTTTGGATAAAGTCACGAGCCGCGGACTGCAGATGTCACTTTGTGTTGTTCAGTGTGGGGGCTGAAACGGGGTTCACGCGCACGGCTGTTTGGACCAATCGGCCGGAATAACTGATGATTGGCGGGAACAGAAACCAATGTAAACACCACCTGCCTTCTAGGAATAGACGTGTGTACCCCTGGCCTGACTGTGGGCCCCCTCTTAGCCCAGGCCTGTGCATTTAAGCTTACCTAACCCCACCACCCCCCCCCCCCCCCCCACCCCTGCCAAAGTGTACAGCTTGGCTGGCTCACTTTTTTCCTCCCTTTTTGACCTCCGCGTCACTTTCAGTCTGCGTTTATGGAACCCAGCACAGAATAAAATGGGCGGGGCTAAGAGTCCTTTTTAGGGAGAGCGTGATGGCGTATAACACCCCGCCCCTCTGTGAGCTCTGAGATAAGGGAACGTCAACAGAGCGCGCTCGCCGTGAGGACTCTCCTGCCCCGCATGGCTCCGCCCCCCCACCCCCACCCCCTCTGCTGCCGGATAAAACTCTGCCTGTGGCTGTGTTGACCGGGGCCTGGATTTGTGGGAAAGGTCAGATTATCCGCGCGGGTGCTGGGAGCTGTGGAACTGCGCAGACAGGTCGGCCTTGTGCTGCGGAGTTCTGGGTGTGCTGGAATTCCAAACACTTTAAAAATGGCCGCAGAGCCTTTTGTGAAGGAGAAGAGACACCAATACCTGCACGCTGTATCACTGTAATAAATGCTGCTAAACGAGGTTAACATTTTATCAAATGTACAACCTGGGCCCTGGTTCACGAATCAGGTTTTATGCATCTCAGCAGCAAGGAAACAAAGCAGAGGGTGACCTGTAGTGCCCTCATGTTGTCACCAGAATTATCGCTGACACCTGAGAATTTATATTATTATTATTTTTTTTCTTTTTACAAATTGGATTTACCTTTCCCATGGGTTTCGACCGTCAGTGAGATTTAGTTGACTGAGAGTTGAAGTGGCTTGTGTCCGCCACACGGTGGTGCTGTGTCTGCTTTTTGTGGTTAGGTCTTTTTAGTGATGCATGTGGGGTCATCTCACTGTAATTGATTGAATCAGGTCCTCACATGGCAAGCAGATTTATTTATTTAGTTATTTATTTTTTGCTTGTGTGATTCACATCTCCCCCCCGAAAATTCTCACCGCAATTCATAATTTCCATGCTTTCGGTAGCGGTTAGCATGGGTTTTTTTTTTTTGTCATCTTAGTTCATAGAAGCGACAGGTTTGAAGTGCCCTGTGCTTTCTGTGCGTTTTTCTCCATCAGACCTTCGATGAGTGGAAGGACATGTTGCCAGATCTGAGCGAATACTCCTGGGTGGTGCCGGACTTCGTCTGGGAGCTCAACGAGCATTTTGACTTGGGTAAGTCCCCTCTGGCCTGCTCCTGCACTGTTGCTCAGAGCAGGCCGGGTTTAGTGGGCTGTGGCGACTCCTTCGCTGTCGCACAGGTGAAACCCTAAAAGCCTGAATTCTGAGCAGTGCGTCAGTGGAACTGTGCTCGTTTGGATGTAATGGAACTGTTCTCTATTTGCTTTTGACGACTTGCAGCTGCCTTTAAAAAAAAAAAAATATCCCACAGTGTGATGGGGTGTGGGGTGTGGGGGTGGGAATTCTGCAGTACTGTATCTTTGACCAAAATGCAGTTTTTTTAGAGAAAAACTTTGTAAAAAAAATGTTTTCCTTTTGTATTATTAAAGAGTTTAGTAGTTAACCTGTACAGTATGTCGGCACGGCGATCAGCCATGTCAGCTGACCTCTGGTCTGGAATGAGGCTGTGCGTCTGAAGCCGCTCTCTCGTTTGTCCCTCCTCCTGAAGAGAAGATCGCGAACGCCCTGCCCGACCTCGAGGAGCTGGCCAAGCTGATGCCTGACCTGGAGAAGGTCGGCGAGAACTTCGCCTTCCTGAAGACCCTTCTCTCAAACGGTGGGTCCCCCAAGTGTGTCCTCTGAGGGAGGCGGGGCCTAAGCAGATTTTATCAGGAGGGAGGCGGAGCTTAGGCGAAGCTACTCCGCTCTCCCTTTCAGTCAGTCCTATTAACGAGTTGTCGTCAGAGCACTAACCAAGCTTCCAGCCAATCAGAGCTCACTAACGGTGAATGGCCATTGCTGGGTGAACTGTGGAGTCTGATCTATGGTCACATGTTCCCAGAATGCATTTTCCTCTTTGAGGTTATGATGGGAAGCTTGCTGCTATGGCTCCCCTTGCAGCTGATCATGCTTTCATGACTGCATGTTCATAATCAGACCAATCTTAAAGCATAGGCACATAATCTGTTCACATTGTAACCGTACATGCGAATTCCTGAAAGGAATTTTTTCCTCTAATGATTTATCTAACTGTTTTCATTTCTTTTCAAAGGGGGGAATTGTTAACGAATTAAGGAAATTCCTTTAACTTTGAGACTGTATTCCTTCGTAAATTTGGCAAACTGAAAATCCGTGGGGCAGATTTTGGCTGGTTAACCATCCTGCCTGAACACCCCTGGAAATTGTGATAGTATTAAATATGAGCCACTGTGATAGCTTGTGTGAGTGCGCTGTTGAATTTCCAGACCTCCCTAATATGCATGCCTCTCGTTGCTGTGGTGACACTAGACACAATGTACGGAACACTGAGGTCCTGTGGATTCCATTTTATATGAATTAGCGTCTCTGCTGTGACTTACATAGAACAGACATCTTACACAGGACACTAATATCTTACACAGGACAGAAATATTTTACACAGGGACGGTAATATCTTACACAGGGACAGAAATATTGTACGCAGCACAGAAATATCGTACACAGCACAGAAATATCTTACACGGGTCATAGATATCTTACACAGGACAGTAATATCTTACACAGGACAGAAGTCTCTCTCTCTTTCTCTGTCGTCAGTAGCCTGTGAGTCCCATCGGAAAGTGCGTTTGCTCAGTCTTTTTTGACACAGATGTGAAATCTGTGTGTGTGTGCATGCAAGTGGGTGTGTGTGTGTGTCTGTGTGTGCGCGTGCGCACGTGTGAGCGTATATGTGTGTGTGTGTGTGCGCGTATATGGGTGCGTGTGTGTGCATATGTATGTGTGCGTGTGTGTGTGTATGTGCGTGTGTGTGTGCCTGTGTGTGTGTGTGTGTGCGCATATGGGTGTATGTGTGTGTGCGTGCGCGTGTGTGTGCATGCGTGTGTGTGCATATGTGTGTGTGTGTGTGTGTGTGTATGTGCGTGTGTGTGTATGTGCGCATATGGGTGTGTGTGTGTGTGTGTGTGTGTGTGCGCGTGTGTGTGTGTGTGTGCGTGTGTGTGTGTGTGTGTGTGTGTGCGTGTGTGTGTGTGTGTGCGTGCACATGTATGTGTGTGTGTGTGTGTGTGTGTGTGTGTGTGTGTGTGTGTGTGTATATGGGTGTATGTGTGTGTGTGTGTGTGTGTGTGTGCGTGCACGTGTGTGTGCATATGTATGTGTGTGTGTGCCCGCTCCCGCTCCCGGGCAGCAGGCGGTAGATGTTGTGCGGGTCCGTGTCTGTCTCTGACGGGCAGCGTGTCCGTTTTGCGGGCGGCAGCGTCTCCCGCTCTGGCAGCTTGTCTCCATGAGATTTTTTTCCCTTTGTTTCCACCTTATGATTTTTGTTCTCCTCCCACCCCCCCTGTCCCCCCCTCCCTCCCGCCAACTCTTCGCAGGTGTGGGTGTGGGTAGTGAAGTCGCAGGAGCTTCTGGTCTGCGTCTGTTGTTAGGTGTGTAAACCCCACAACCAGAAACCTCTCTCCCTGACGCACTCTCCAAAGGTCAAAGGTCAAGTCATGCCCCGACTCGCACACCCCACCCCCCCCTCCCCACTGCTGTCCCACACGCAGGCAGAGGATGTCCCGTTACCAAACAAAATAGGTCTCTCAGTGACTTCCGTTCAAGCTGAACTGTAATGCGTGTGGGTAACTGAATTTCTATGCCGCTCGTAGAGAAGTGTCAGTGTTCTTGTTTGCTACGGTGCAGTCTCTACCCCAGCTGTCCTGTCGTTTGTCAACGCCTTGTCCAGCAGTCCGCAGTAGAGTACCGCAGTACAGTTTGTCAAATGAGATTCAGTGTTTGTACGGCAGGTAATATGGACAGATGTAAATTTAGGTATGTAAAATCAGATGCGCAAACCAACACTTCTAATTGGCCGTAGTAATAGTTTAATCTGTTAAAATTACATTGGACTAATTGACAAAACATTCGAAGTTTTTATTCAAATTGGAAACCACTGTAAATGGTCATAGTAATTCCAAAATTTTGCGACACTATGAAAATTCTCATTAATCACTGATTCAAGTCACGTTTTTCCTCCCGGTGTCTTAACTACAAATTATTTCTGTTGTCCTGATCCCTTCCGTGAATGTCGTCTCTCCTCTGTCTTGCTGTTTTGTACGTCTCCCCGCATTCTCTGGTCCATTGGCGTTCGGCTCCTCTGAATTTCTCTCTCCTTTCCCGTGTAGATTCTGTCCTGTTGGGATTCAGGGACGCCATTTTATTTGTTTATTTATTTATTCTGCCATGTCATGGCTCAAAAGCTTGGAAAAGGAACACCTGTCTTTACAGTAGTAATTTTTCTGTGACACTTTTGGCCCAAATGCAAGTAAAGGCAGGGCATTATTATTATTATTATTATTATTATTATTATTATTATTATTATTGATGTGTCACCTTCTTATTAACACACATTCTGCCCCCCCAGCTTTGTTCATGTGGCAGTTTTGTACTCATACAGCCCGTGTAGACGGGAGCTGTCCTGCCTTACAGCTCATGGTTTTCAGAAAGCAGTGTTACACAATACAAATTTTCTAAGCTTTTGAGTTTGACTGTGGTGTCGTTTGTCCCTGGGAAGTAGCTGTAAGGCCTGCTCTTTCTGCATTCTGCATGTCCAGTGTGTCAGATAATATTCACATACTTTTACCTGTGTTTTCTGTTTTTCCGTGTCGTTTTGATGGGAGATCTCTGCATGTTGACATAGACGGGCTAAAGAGGGGTAACAGCATCGCGTTTCTGAGATACTTCGTTTCCTTTTGTGTTTGTTTTTCTCTCAGAATCGACGGGCGAGCCCACTTTCAAAGCCACCGACAGCCAGGGATCAGAGAGCAGTGAAAAGCAGTTCAAGAAGGCAAGTTTTTGGGCAAGTCGGCCTAACCTGAGTCTTCTCCTGGCTGATGTACAAGCAAGCCTTACCTGTGTCTCCCCTAACTGAGACACAGGCTAGCCTTACCTGTGTCTCCCCTGGCTCAGACACAGGTGAGCCTTACCTGTGTCTCCCCTGGCTCAGACACAGGCTAGCCTTACCTGTGTCTCCCCTGGCTGAGACACAAACGAGCCTTACCTGTGTCTCCCCTGGCTCAGACACAGGCTAGCCTTACCTGTGTCTCCCCTGGCTCAGACACAGGCGAGCCTTACCTGTGTCTCCCCTGGCTCAGACACAGGTGAGCCTTACCTGTGTCTCCCCTGGCTGAGACACAAACGAGCCTTACCTGTGTCTCCCCTGGCTCAGACACAGGCTAGCCTTACCTGTGTCTCCCCTGGCTCAGACACAGGCGAGCCTTACCTGTGTCTCCCCTGGCTCAGACACAGGTGAGCCTTACCTGTGTCTCCCCTGGCTCAGACACAGGCTAGCCTTACCTGTCTCTCCCCTGGCTCAGACACAGGTGAGCCTTACCTGTGTCTCCCCTGGCTCAGACACAGGCTAGCCTTACCTGTGTCTCCCCTGGCTCAGACACAGGCGAGCCTTACCTGTGTCTCCCCTGGCTCAGACACAGGCTAGCCTTACCTGTGTCTCCCCTGGCTCAGACACAGGTGAGCCTTACCTGTGTCTCCCCTGGCTCAGACACAGGCTAGCCTTACCTGTGTCTCCCCTGGCTCAGACACAGGTGAGCCTTACCTGTGTCTCCCCTGGCTCAGACACAAGAGAGCCTTACCTGTGTGTCCCCTGGCTGAGACACAAGAGAGCCTCACCTGTGTCTCCCCTGGCTCAGACACAGGTGAGCCTTACCTGTGTCTCCCCTGGCTCAGACACAAGAGAGCCTTACCTGTGTCTCCCCTGGCTGAGACACAAACGAGCCTTACCTGTGTCTCCTCCCTAATTTTTATCTGCATTTACCTGGATGTATTTTGAGTTCTGGAAATATTGTGCGAGCAGCAGTGCCGTACCTGCACAGTGTTCCTGTGTCTCGCGTCTTCTCATTTCATCTCCATTCCATGGTTACTTCCTCTTCCTGTTGTCAGCGTTTAAAATGAGCCGGTACCTCAGAGCTCACTGCCTGTCAAGAGCTCAGGTGGTCCTTGCCCTGTACAGTGAATGCTGTTGTGTCTTGTGTGTTAATGCTTGTTCGCTGTTAGGCCAGAGAAAGCAACACACGGCTGGATGCAGTACTGGACTGGGCTAAGCTGTGCTCGCTGCTGCCCCCTGCTGCTTTAAAGAGGACTTCCACTGGAGAAAAGAATCGACTCAAAATACAGAGAATGCTGATGTTGAAATTTTCTCTCTTTAGGTTTCCGTTTTAAAATAGCTTCTTTTGTTTTTTGTAAAAGCATGTAGAGAAGAATCAACGTCCTTTCGTAGAGACTTTGGTGACAGAGAGCCTGCAATCCCATACTGCTTTGCTCCATTGTATTTAAGACAGATAGCTTTCTTAATTGCAAATGACCAGGAAAGATAAGCAATTTTGAACCAGGAACCAAGCGAGATATATTTAAAATTTTTTAAATTCTTTTTTTTAAATTTTGAATTTACGGTTCATTTTTCCAGTGGATTTCCCAGTTTCCAGCCGTTTCCCTGGGAAACCACTCGGCCTGTGCAGAATGCCTGCTTTGCCCCCGGATAATTTCACATGCAGAATTCAGCCGTTTTTCTCATGGAGTTGGCTTGCGTCAGTGAGGCCTTTGTGTTATTCTATCGAATCCCTGAATGTGAATGTGTGTTAAGACATATGGGAAATGGGCCGCGATGCTTTTATAAAGGATGTGATTGATTAGTCTTGTCTGGGAATAGTGAGGTGCGGGGCATGGAACCTCTCCTGTTTTCTGAGAGATGCTGGTGGTGTTGGGATCAGTACCCCACCCCCCTGTGCTCTGAGGTCTGCTGTGTGGACTACAGAGCAGGAGGCACTGAGATAATGTGCTTTATATAGTGAAGGGTTTGGGGTTTAGGTTAGGGTTCGCTATTTTTCTCTCTGTCTCTGTCACTGCCTCCCCTCAATCTCTATCTTTCTTTCTCCCTCTCCCTCACTCGTCCTCCCTCACTTCAGATCCCTATCCCTCTCTCAGCGTCTCTCTGCCCCCCTTTCTTCTTCTCCCTCTCTCCCTTTCATTCTCTCTTTCTTCTCTTTCTCTCACTGTTGCTCATTCTCTCTCTCTCTCTCTCGCTTGTTCTTTCTCTGCTCACTGGCCGATCACATGGAGCCCAGAGGCTCATGGGATATTTTGTTCAGCCCGTGTGTTGCTGTTGTTGTTGGGCCTTTGTTTTGTGGGGCGTGAGCTCCATGTGTTTGTTGGTGGGGGGCCGCTGTTTGATGTGTGTCTCCCCCCCCCCCCCCCCCCCTGGCAGGGTCTGCTCGGAGAGCTCATTCTAATCCAGCAGCAGATCCAGCAGCACGAGGAGGCGGCTCTCAGGGCCTCGACCAATAGCGTCAGGCCTGAGCCCCGCCCAGCCCCGCCCCCCCAGACTCCTCCAGGCCCGCCCCCAAGCCCCAGCGCCCCCCCGACGGCCGATCCGACCCCCAGCCCCTCGCAGACCAAGCGCAAGGTGAAGGTGCCCCCCCCCCACCCCCATTCCAAATACCGCTGGCAGTCGGTGGAGAAAAACCTCCCCCCATTTCCCTGGTGAAAATATGACCTCACTGCTAAATTCACACTAACAGAAATTTGCTGGGTCGATTCTCCCACTGTCCTAGGAGGCCTCAGCAGGCAGGGCCCCATGATTTCCCCTATTCCCTGTCCCTGTAGGCTCTTCCCTTAAGGCCCGACTTTACAACACCCGAGTTTCTGATATATATATATATTTTTTTTTTTTTTTAAATGCCACTGCTCTGTGCTTCTTTGTGCAAGTATTTTATCATCATTTATCATTTTATTTATTTAGTTTTTTATTTACTTATTTATTTTTACAATGTATGACTAGTTTTTAAAACTTTTTTTTTTTTTGCTGCTGGTGATGAACTCAGCTGCTTTTGATCATTCACTCATAGCCCTCATTTAAAGAACCGCCTTCCCCCTTCAAAGTGCTGTTAGTGTGAATGTGGCATCATAAGGCATCATAAGGCTTCTATGACACCCTCACGAACCTTCATTCATGCTCTTTGATGGTGATCCCGAAACAAAAGCATGAGCTTTGGGATGTGGATTGGTATGCCTGGAAAATCCGTAATTCTGCGATTCCATAATCCCTCTTGTTCATTTTCTAATCCCAGAGAAACTGGGCAGTGGCCGTCATGGTAACTGCTAACATATTGGCTCCCTGGAATCACGAGTTCTTTCTAACTGCATGGAGTTCACTGTCTTTTCACGTATCTATACAGCAAGGAACAAAAGTCAGAGGACCCTACCAAGAACTGATTGTTTTTTGTCATTTATTAAGGGCTAATATAATTATGATGACCCTGTTTATACTTCTTCTTCATGAATACATTATCTTTTAATAATTTAAGTAAAAATAAAGTGTGTAGGTATTTAGTGAAGGTCCAGAATTGTTAGTGCTTGGTGTGTCCGCCTTTTGCCTTGTTTACCCCCTTCCCTCTGCTTGGCATTGATTTTCCACCAGCTTGTGAAACGCCTCATCTTCCATTTCACTCCAGAACTTTCTCAATAGTAACCATAGATGATCTGATGATGTCACTCGATGTTTGGCCTTTTCCCTCCTCAGCTGCTCCCGCAGATGTGTGGCTGGGTTCAGGTCCGGTGTCTGTGTTGGGAATCAGTTCCATCCTGACAAGATCCCCTTGTTCTCAGTAATGTATTTTTGAATAAGTGCTGCGATTGGAGTATCATAATTGCGTAATTATTCCCTGATAAATATTGAAAACAACCAGGATTTGATAGTGTCCTCCGACTTTTGGTCCCTGTTGTATTTCACACAAGGGCTGGGACAAGTGTACTGATCCGTTGATGTTCAGTGTCTTGACGACTATTGCAGGCTTCATTAAAAGTCAACTGTTGATTTTCAGTCAGCTGATCTGTGCAGTCACTGTGCTGTATGACACAGTCAGAACCTAGTAACCTGATTGGCCGATGGGAGTTTCTGTCATGGCTGGGAGTACCCTGGGTGATGCTATTACCCATCATCCCTCAGGGCTCACAGCCGTGGTTTGCGCTGGTGCATTCAGGGTTTGATTCCGGGAACCAGTACTTAAGCTGCTTAGCCACTAAGGCCCAAACGTTGGCTTGGAAATAGACGATACACGTTGCTATTTTGGCAAATCTAGCTAGCTAGCTAGCTTTGTGGAATTTACAATTCTATGGCTGTATTTTTTTTTTAAAAGTCCATTTACACTGTTACTGAATTTTTATTAGAGATTTTTTTTGGGTCTTGTTGATATATACTAATCTAAAATGGGTAATAGCAATTAATACAACATTCTTTAAAAATTTTGCATATTAATGGAAAATAAGTGAAGTTGGCGATTTGTTTTGTTGTGTATCTGTTCCACGGTGGAAATGGCGTAGGTTTGGTGTAAAATGTGATGTCTGGCTTTTGTTTCGGATTCATCGAATCGGAATAATCTGGGCTGATGACGACACATCAGTGGTTTGGTTTTGGCTGAAGTCTCAGCCCTGGTGACTAAGTAAGATCAGTCTGGATAGTCTCATCAGGTGCGGTGTTAAAAGGCTCAGAGGCCAGTTTGTGGTGCCTCTGTCGGGCTCTGTGAGCTCCTGCTGGGTGACGCTGATTTTCGGGAGTCTTGAACGGAAGTACCTCTCAGACCACCACCTCACTGACTGTGTCCCTGTGTCCCACTAGAGCTGTGTGTGATTCCTGTGTCCTCTGTGGTCTTTGTGTCCCTCGAGAAATGTCTGTGTTCCTACTTATGGTGTGGGCATCTCATTGGATTGGAATGTGATAATCACCATCTGTCTTTTTTTGAAGGGGGGGAAGGTGAAGGGGGGGGGGGCTCTTTGTAAAACTGTGATTAAAAATGAATGCCTTGATTGATTTCTCTCTGCTGAGATCTGTGAGTTTTCACTCTTCTCTTCCATTAACTTGTATTTCTTGCACTGGAATGTGTACTGGTGTCTTCCTCTGCATGTTGATTGGATGGTTTGCATCTCTCTCTGACCTATCACAGTGAACCAGGACACTGTGTTCCTGTGGGGCCACCTGAGGCCAAGTGTTTATACCGCTGTTACTCTAATTCATCAGACATCCACTCTCACTGCCTGCCTTAGACTCCAGCTAACCACTCTGCCTGACTTCCTTAGACAACAGATAAAGAGAAGGCGGACCAGCTTCAAGAAGAACTTCTCCGAACTCAGGTGAGTTTAGCATTTCTTTGTCATGCCAACAGTCATACAGATACACTTTTCTCTGTGCAGTGTATCAGAATTGTAGCTGTTCTCTGTTCAGTGTATCAGAATGGGGGCTGTTCTCTGTTCAGTGTATCAGAATGGGGGCTGTTCTCTGTGCAGTGTATCAGAATGGGGGCTGTTCTCTGTTCAGTGTATCAGAATGGGGGCTGTTCTCTGTTCAGTGTATCAGAATGGGGGCTGTTCTCTGTTCAGTGTATCAGAATGGGGGCTGTTCTCTGTACAGTGTATCAGAATGAAAGCTGTTCTCTGTTCAGTGTATCAGAATGGGGGCTGTTCTCTGTACAGTGTATCAGAATGGGGGCTGTTCTCTGTGCAGTGTATCAGAATTGGAGCTGTTCTCTGTTCAGTGTAACAGAATGGAAGCTGTTCTCTGTTCAGTGTATCAGAATGGAAGCTGTTCTCTGTTCAGTGTATCAGAATGGGGGCTGTTCTCTGTACAGTGTATCGGAATGGGAGCTGTTCTCTGTTCAGTGTATCAGAATGGAAGCTGTTCTTTGTTCAGTGTATCAGAATGGAAGCTGTTCTCTGTTCAGTGTATCAGAATGGAAGCTGTTCTTTGTTCAGTGTATCAGAATGGAAGCTGTTCTCTGTTCAGTGTATCAGAATGGAAGCTGTTCTTTGTTCAGTGTATCAGAATTGGAGCTGTTCTCTGTTCAGTGTATCAGAATGGAAGCTGTTCTCTGATCAGTGTATGAGAATGGAAGCTGTTCTCTGTGCAGTGTTTTCAGAATGGGAGCTGTTCTCTGTGCAGTGTATCAGAATTGGGGGCTGTTCTCTGTGCAGTGTATCAGAATTGGGGGCTGTTCTCTGTTCAGTGTATCAGAATGAAAGCTGTTCTCTGTGCAGTGTATCAGGGTGTAAGTGCGCTGGTCTCTCCTCAGATGAAGTACCAGCGGATGCTGGAGCGGCTGGAGAAGGAGAATAAGGAGCTGAGGAAGGTGGTCCTGCAGAAAGACGACAAAGGCATCCACCAGAGAAAGGTCAAGGTGCGGGGCTCACTCAGAAAAATACTGCACACCAAGCATACCACTTTATTAGCCAGGGAAAAAACGACTTGCACACACCTGCACGCATGCATACACACTCCTCCACACATGCATACACACTCCACACACACACACACTTTGAAATACAGTAGTGGCAGTCTCCTGACACTGGCAATTTTTGCTCTTTATCCTTTCATCCATTTGGATTTCATGATTAACACTCTTTGCTTAAATTATTTCTTGATGGTACAAGAACACAGCCTTACCTGGGATATGAACTCGCGTCCAGAGCTTAGAACCCCATTATAGAGTTTAACGGTCAGATGTGCCTGTCTCTTCCTCTCTGCAGAAGTCTCTCATTGACATGTACTCCGAGGTCCTGGACATCCTCTCTGACTATGACTCAAACTACAATACCCAGGATCACCTGCCCAGGGCAAGTACCACTCAAACTACAATACCCAGGATCAGCTGTCTAGTGTGTTTGTGCAGATTGGAAGGTTTACCCCTGTTGAGGTGTGTGACGATTGGAGGTGTGTCTCTTGTTTCTGTTGTGGTGTGCTGATTGGAGGGTTATCTCTGTTGGAGTGTGCTGATTTGAGGGTTCTCTCTGTGGGGCGGCAGTGTAGTATGATGGCCAAGGAGTTTGTCTTGTAACCTAAAGGTTGCAGGTTCGATTCCTCGGTAGGACACTGTCGTTGTACCCGTGAGCTAAAGGTGCTTAACCTGCATTGCTCCAGTATATATCCTGCTGTATAATTGGATACAATGTAAGTCGCTCTGGATAAGAGCATCTGCTAAATGCCTGTAATGTAATGTAATGCCTGTAGGTGGTGGTAGTGGGGGATCAGAGTTCAGGGAAGACCAGCGTGCTGGAGATGATCGCCCAAGCCAGGATCTTCCCCAGGGGCTCCGGAGAGATGATGACCAGATCACCTGTCAAGGTGAAAAAATAACCCCCCCATCCCTTTTTTATTAGCTGCTGGGATTGGGGGCGTGCCTGACCTGTGGGGTGTGTCCTGTCTGGTGGGGGGTGGGGGGGGGATAGCCACTGGGATCGGGGGTGTGGCTGACCTGTGGGGTGTGTCCTGTCTGGTGGTGGGGGGGGGGGGGGGGGGATAGCCACTGGGATCGGGGGTGTGCCTGACCTGTGGGTTGTGTCCTGTCAGGTGGGCGGTTGGGGGGTGGGGGGCAGGGGGGCGGCGTATCGCCGCTGGGATTTGGGGCGTGCCTGACCTGTGGGGTGTGTCCTGTCTGGTGGGGGGTGGGGGGGTGGATAGCCACTGGGATCGGGGGCGTGGCTGACCTGTGGGGTGTGTCCTGTCTGATGGGGGCAGGGGGCGGGCGTATTGCCGCTGGGATCGGGGGCGTGGCTGACCTGTGGGGTGTGTCCTGCCAGGTGGGGGGTGGGGTGGTGGATAGCCGCTGGGATCGGGGGCGTGGCTGACCTGTGGGGTGTGTCCTGCCAGGTGACGCTGAGCGAAGGCCCTCACCACGTCGCCATGTTCAAGGACAGCAGCCGCGAGTTCGACCTGAGCAAGGAGGAGGACGTGAGTCACGCTGCGCGCTAGCTTTAGCAGACCGTGCTGTCTGTAATGCAGTCAGGGCTGCAGTAGTATTAGCGTTAGCTTTAGCAGACCGTGCTGTCTGTAATGCAGTCAGGGCTGCAGTAGCATTAGCGTTAGCTTTAGCAGACCGTGCTGTCTGTAATGCAGTGAGGGCTGCAGTAGCATTAGCGTTAGCTTTAGCAGACCGTGCTGTCTGTAATGCAGTCAGGGCTGCAGTAGCATTAGCGTTAGCTTTAGCAGACCGTGCTGTCTGTAATGCAGTCAGGGCTGCAGTAGCATTAGCGTTAGCTTTAGCAGACCGTGCTGTCTGTAATGCAGTCTGGGCTGCAGTAGCATTAGCGTTAGCTTTAGCAGACCGTGCTGTCTGTAATGCAGTCAGGGCTGCAGTAGCATTAGCGTTAGCTTTAGCAGACCGTGCTGTCTGTAATGCAGTCAGGGCTGCAGTAGCATTAGCGTTAGCTTTAGCAGACCGTGCTGTCTGTAATGCAGTCAGGGCTGCAGTAGCATTAGCGTTAGCTTTAGCAGACCGTGCTGTCTGTAATGCAGTCAGGGCTGCAGTAGCATTAGCGTTAGCTTTAGCAGACCGTGCTGTCTGTAATGCTGTCAGGGCTGCAGTAGCATTAGCGTTAGCTTTAGCAGACCGTGCTGTCTGTAATGCAGTCAGGACAGCAGTAACATTATCTTTAGCATTAAGAGGCCTCTCCATGCTGTGTCTAATTTAGTTTGGACTGCATTAGCAGACCTCATCATGCTGTGTCTAATGCAGTCCGGACTGCAGTAGCATTAGCGTTAGCATTAGCAGACATCAGCATGCTGTGTCTAATTCAGGCGGGACTGCAGTAGCATTAGTGGTATCATTAGCGTTAGTAGACCTGTTCATACTGTGTCTAGTGTAGTTGGGGCTGCAGTAGCATTAGCAGCCTCGTTCATGTTGTGTATGTCATGTATTTGGGACTGCATTAGCTTCAGCGTCAGCAGACCTGTCGTTGCTGTGTCTAGTGTATTTGGGACTGCATTAGCAGCGCAGGCTGCAGAGCTGTGTTTGTTGTAGTTGGGACTGCATTAGCGTTAGCAGTGCGGGCTGCAGAGCTGTGTTTGTTGTAGTTGGGACTGCATTAGCGTTAGCGTTAGCAGCGCAGGCTGCAGAGCTGTGTTTGTTGTAGTTGGGACTGCATTAGCATTAGTGTTAGCGACGCAAGCTGCAGAGCTGTGTTTGTTGTAGCGCTCGCGGCGGCTGCAGCTTCAGTTTGTGCTCTCTCCGGCGCAGCTGGCGGCCCTGCGGCATGAGATCGAGCTGCGGATGCACAAGAGCGTGAAGGAGGGGAAGACGGTCAGCCCCGAGGTGAGAAACCGCTTCCGGAACTTTCCGTTTTCAGATGTTGAGGTCCCCGCAGCCTGACTGCTTCCTGACTGCCTCTGTCCCCGTTTAAGACCATCTCCCTGAGCGTGAAGGGTCCAGGGATCCAGAGGATGGTGCTGGTGGACCTGCCCGGAGTCATCAGCGTGAGTACAGCAGCTTTAACCTATCACACGTCAGCACGAATACAGGTTTAGCCAATCAAACGTCTGCATGACTACAGGTTTAACCAATCACGTCTGTGTGAATGCCGGTTTAACCAATCACATGTCAATGTGAGACAGCTGTAACCAATAATTTGTTGGTGTGAGACCGCTTTAACCAATCACATGTCAGCATGAATACAGGTTTAACCAATCACACGTCAGCATGACTACAGGTTTAATCAATCACGTCAGGATGAATGCCGGTTTAACCAATCACGTGTCAATGTGAGACAGCTGTAACCAATAACGCGTCGGTGTGAGACTGCTTTAACCAATCACGTCTCTGTGAATACTGCTTTAACCAATCACGTCTGTGTGAATACAGGTTTAACCAATCACGGCGGCTTTGTTTTGCAGACTGTGACGACTGGAATGGCGGCTGACACAAAGGAGGCGATCTTCAGCATGAGCAAGGCCTACATGCAGAACCCCAACGCCATCATCCTCTGCATTCAGGGTAAGGGGGCGGGGCTCTCAGGGTAAGGGGGCGGGGTGTAATAATGCGTGTATGTGATATGCGCGTGTGATACTTGTGTGTGTGATGTGTACGTGTGTATGGTACATGCGTGTGACACGTGTGTAGCAATGCGTGCGTGTGATTCGTGTGAGTGATGTGTATGTTTACAGGCATTTTACAGGCATTTTGTTATAATATAATGTGGAGTGTAATAATACGTGTATGTGATATATTCCTTGTGATACGTGTGTATGTGTGTAGCAGTGCGTGCGTGTGATACGTGTGAGTGATGAGTATGATGTATGTGTGTGAGATGTGTGTGTAGCAGTGCGTGCCTGTGATACGTGTGAGTGATGTGTATGATGTATGTGTGTGAGATGTGTGTGTAGCAATGCGCGCGTGTGATACGTGTGAGTGATGTGTATGAGATATTTGTGTAGCAGTGTGTGCGTGTGATACGTGTGAGTGATGTGTATGATATATGTGTGTGTAGCAGTGCGTTCCTGTGATACGTGTGAGTGATGTGTATGATATATGTGTGTGAGATATGTGTGTAGCAGTGCGTGCGTGTGATACGTGTGAGTGATGTGTATGATATATGTGTGTGAGATGTGTGTGTAGCAGTGCGCGTGTGTGATACGTGTGAGTGATGTGTATGATATATGTGTGTGTGACACGTGTGTAGCAGTGCGTGCCTGTGATACGTGTGAGTGATGTGTATGATATATGTGTGTGTGACACGTGTGTAGCAGTGCGTGCCTGTGATACGTGTGAGTGATGTGTATGATATATGTGTGTGAGATGTGTGTGTAGCAGTGCGTGCGTGTGCTTTGTGTGAGTGATGTGTATGTTTACAGGCATTTTACAGGCATTTTGTTATAATATAAGGCGGGGTGTAATAATGCGTGTATGTGATATATTCCTTGTGATACGTGTGTATGTGTGTAGCAGTGCGCGCGTGTGATACGTGTGAGTGATGTGTATGAGATATGTGTGTGAGATATGTGTGTAGCAGTGCGTGCGTGTGATACGTGTGAGTGATGTGTATGATATATGTGTGTGAGATGTGTGTGTAGCAGTGCGCGCGTGTGATACGTGTGAGTGATGTGTGTGAGGTGTGTGTAGCAATGCGCACGTGTGATACGTGTGAGTGCTGTGTGTGAGATGTGTGTGTAGCAGTGCGTGCGTGTGAGTGATGTGTATGATATATGTGTGTGAGATGTGTGTGAAGCAGTGCGTGCGTGTGAGTGATGTGTATGATACATGTGTGTGAGATGTGTGTGTAGCAGTGCGCGCGTGTGACACAGCCTCCCTCTCCCCCCTGCAGACGGCTCAGTAGACGCAGAGCGCAGCATCGTCACAGACCTGGTGAGCCAGATGGACCCCCAGGGCAAGAGGACCATCTTCGTCCTGACCAAAGTGGACCTGGCGGAGAAGAACCTGGCCAGTCCCGGCAGGGTGAGCCCTGCCCCACCAGGGGGCGCACTTTCACCACTTTTAACCGTTTCTGTGACGTCACAGCCCTCTTTTCCCAAATGCAGTCTGTGCGAAACGCAGTTAAGTTTGCTAGTGAGAAGGCGCTGCGAACAGGGTTTATCGATTGAACCCTATTAACGGTCCTGTTACTAAAGAAGCAGGGACATGCAGTGGGGATGTTTATACTCTCTTATTCTGTGTTTATTATGTACAGATTCAACAAATAGTGGAAGGAAAGCTGTTCCCCATGAAGGCTTTGGGATACTTTGCTGTGGTGACTGGAAAAGGTAACAGTAGTAATAATAATAATTACTGTTATTAAGATTTATATGTAATGGTAATAATAAGAATATTGATGATAACAATAGTGAGAAGGTTTATTGGTGTGACCCTTTATGTACACAGTGTTCAGAGAGCTATATTAGCCACAGAGCTATGAAACAGTGACAGTACACGAGGCAAGCTTTCTAACAGAATATAGCCTTTTTTTTTTTTTACAAAGCTGAGGGTTTATAGCATACAGTGTACTGTGCAGTCTTTGAGCCGATCCTGAGACTACAAACTCTCTCCCTACATTCAGGCAGCAGCAACGAGAGCATCGACTCCATCAAAGACTACGAGGAGGACTTCTTCCAGAACTCCAAGCTCCTCAAGTACGTCCTAGCGCGACGCTCGGGCTTTTGTGTTTGCATCGGCCGCTCCGATTGGTCGCCGGATCCCTAACGTCTGACCCCCCCCCTTTGCCCCCCCCCCCCAACCCCCCCACCCCCCCCACTCCACAGGAACGGCATGCTGAAGGCACATCAGGTGACCACGAAGAACCTGAGCCTGGCGGTGTCCGACTGCTTCTGGAAGATGGTGCGGGAGTCTGTGGAGCAGCAGGCCGACGCTTTTAAAGGTGGGGGGGGGTGGGGGGGGATATATAAGTTTCACATCCGTAACCCATCGTGCTGTGTAAACCTGAGTTTCAGGTCAAAACCAACAAGACAGCAGCCTAAGGTGGGAACTGCTCTGTGCAGCCTACAGCAAGCCAACAGTTGAGAAATTAATTGCCTGTTGCCATAACAACGGGTGATTAGCTTGTCATTAACTCTGGCCTCGAGATTTTGGATGTTACAGCTCTGACTGACTGCAGCAGCTGTCAGAGCTGTCAGTTCAGATTTTCTCTCATCTATCTCACCTGATTTTAGCTAATCTCTCGCCTAATTCTGGTCCTCTTGGCCTGCGCTCTGCTGAACTGTCTCCTGAGTTCGACTGTGCAATTAGCGAGCGGCTAAACTCAGCGGCGTGCCTCCGGCCCCGGCGGCAGATTAATGGCTGTGCCGCCGAGCCTCCTCCGCACCCCTTTGTGTTCCTCATCGATTTCCGGCGTGTGGGGGGGGTGGGGGGGTGGGGGGGGGGCGGCCGCAGCCGCGGCCACGGAGACGGATAACCGGGCAATTACCGTAATCTCCGCCGTGTGTGCCGGGACCGTGGGGAGGGGCCCCCTGACTGGAGACGCGCGCTGGAGCGCCATCGATCGAGACCCCGCCCCCCCTCCCGCCGCGCGTCCGCCGTAAACCCCGCCCACGTCAATCCACGCGCTCGGCCCGGAGATCAGGGGGAGGGGGGTCACAAGATAGAGTGGGCCTCACTTCTGTTCTGAAATCACGATGGCTGTTACTGTTACTGTTACTTTCATAATGGCTGATTCTGAGATCTGTTTTGAAATTTGTGGTTTGATGACTACTGGAGGGCTTACAGTTTTCACTGTTCTATCTGCAAGTAGTCGTATAGTCACTGCAATCAGCATTACCATATTAACAGCTCACTTCTGTCTGTCTGTCTGTCTGTCTGTCTGTCTGTCTGTCTCTTTCCCTGTGTGATGCTCAGCCTCTCGATTCAACCTGGAGACGGAATGGAAGAACAACTACCCTCGCCTGCGCGAGCTGGACAGGGTGAGTACCGGGAGGCGGTTACCCGGGGAACTGAGGCAGTAACTGGGGCCCTGAGCTGGTATCCAAGGTGGTAAATGAGGCCCTGATGCAGTAACCCTGATGCTGGGGGGTAGATAGGGTTGGGCCTGGGGTAGGTGAAAGTGGGACTGGGGGTAAATAGAATGGGGTTGGGCATGGATAGAACAGTGGATGGGTTGGATGGGCGGGGGAGTCAGTAATGGCGATGGCAACGGCTCTCTCTGGCAACTCCTGACCTTGAGCATGACTGTCCCATGATGCACTGGGTTTGCCTGAGACCCTCTAAAACTGGACTGGAAGGAGGCCAGCTGTGACTCATGTTTGTTTATGTTTTTTTATTCCCTGCTAGAATGAGCTGTTTGAGAAGGCCAAGAACGAGATCCTGGACGAAGTGATCAGCTTGAGTCAGGTCACCCCAAAACACTGGCAAGTATCCGCACATCCCGCTCTCTGGATCACATGAGTCAGGGTGCAAAGGATCGGAAAATTTCAACCAGGTGCTGGTTGAGCTGTATCTAAAGGGTTAAGAGAAGCAGAGGATGATGGGAGGTGCTGATTGAGCTGTATCTAAGGGGTTAAGAGGAGCAGAGGATGATGGGAGGTGCTGATTGAGCTGTATCTAAAGGGTTAACGGGAGCAGAGGATGATGGGAGGTGCTGATTGAGAGCTGTATCTAAAGGGTTAAGAGGAGCAGAGGATGATGGGAGGTGCTGATTGAGCTGTATCTAAAGGGTTAACGGGAGCAGAGGATGATGGGAGGTGCTGATTGAGAGCTGTATCTAAAGGGTTAAGAGGAGCAGAGGATGATGGGAGGTGCTGATTGAGCTGTATCTAAAGGGTTAAGAGGAGCAGAGGATGATGGGAGGTGCTGATTGAGAGCTGTATCTAAGGGGTTAAGAGGAGCAGAGGATGATGGGAGGTGCTGATTGAGAGTTGTATCTAAAGGGTTAAGAGGAGCAGAGGATGATGGGAGGTGCTGATTGAGCTGTATGTAAAGGGTTAAGAGGAGCAGAGGATGATGGGAGGTGCTGATTGAGAGCTGTATCTAAAGGGTTAACGGGAGCAGAGGATGATGGGAGGTGCTGATTGAGAGCTGTATCTAAAGGGTTAACGGGAGCAGAGGATGATGGGAGGTGCTGATTGAGCTGTATCTAAAGGGTTAACGGGAGCAGAGGATGATGGGAGGTGCTGATTGAGCTGTATCTAAAGGGTTAACGGGAGCAGAGGATGATGGGAGGTGCTGATTGAGCTGTATCTAAAGGGTTAAGAGGAGCAGAGGATGATGGGAGGTGCTGATTGAGAGCTGTATCTAAGGGGTTAAGGGGAGCGGGGTCCTGATTGGTGGCTTTGGGGAGCAGCGGGATCGATGGGGATGATGAATGGGTTTGGGGGCTGCAGGGGAGCTCCTCTGCTAGTTGGCCGTTTCGGGGACGTGTGTATTGATATGAGGGGCGCGGAACGAGGTGCGGGGGAAACAGTGAAATATGAGCGCTGTCCCGTGATAAATGAGCGCCCTGTTAATGGGGGGGGTTGGGTCGGGCGGGGCGGGACGTCCTGCAGTTTCAGTGCTGCTGCTTCCGTGGGGATTAGAGCCCTCCTGCTTAGATAGAAGTTTAATTAATGAACAGGTCTGTCCCGTTTGAAACAGTTTGAGTGTGTGAAGATGCTGACTATGCCCCCCCTCCCCCCTCGCCCCTCGCCCCGTCCCGCACAGGGAGGCCATCCTGCAGAAGAAGCTCTGGGAGCGGGTCTCCACGCACGTCATCGAGAACATCTACCTGCCCGCCGCCCAGACCATGAACTCCGGAACCTTCAACACCACCGTGGACATCAAGCTCAAACAGTGGACCGACAAGCAGCTGCCCCACAAGGCCCTGGAGGTACTGTACTGACTGCACTGCTTCTCCTCACTGGGCCTACCCACTGCACCTCCTCACTGGGCCTCCTCACTGCTACTCCTTAATACACCCCCTCACTGCTCCTCCTCAATACACCTCCACACGGCACCTCCTCACTGCTCCTCCTCAATACACCTCCACCCTGCACCTCCTCACTGCTTCTCCTCAACACACTTCCTCACTGCTTCACCTCAATAGACCTTCACACTGCACCTCCTCACTGCGCCTCCTCACCACCCTTTACGTTTCATCTCCTCACTGCACCTCCTTGGTTCACCACCACTCTTTGCCTTGCTCGCTACATCTCCTCAGTGAACCTCCTCTCTGCCCTGTTTCCACCCCTTCCGCCCTGCAGGCCAGCTGACTCTGTGTATCTGTCCATGGAGGGAACACAGTGACTCGAACTCATGACCCTTCCGTTGGGTCTGAATCGGTTACTGAGTCTCTGCTTGATTTGATCAGTCAGGTGATAAGCAGCAGCAGTGCCCAGCAGGGAGCCTGTGGCTCTCCAGGCACAGGGACACTGAGCCCTGCGCTCAACTGTGTTTAACCCCGTTTGACCGATTGCTAACCCTGGCTGTCACATCCTGTGCAGCCTGATTGGCTGGGACACGAGTCCACGTGAGCGGGTTGGGTTTGGGGTGGGGGGGCGTTGGGTCATGTGAGGTTAATTACGGAGTGAGACCTCAGAGTAATACCCCTCTGGTACAGAAATGACTCCCCGGGGGGAAAGAGGGCCAGTTTAAATACGCGGTTTGGTGAAAAGAGCTCGTTATAAGAAAGCCAGTTTTAAAGTACATGTTTGGTGCAACTGCTGTTCTTTATAAGGGCTCCCTGGTCGCCTCGGCTGCATTCCTGTTAGGGACACTGCAGTGATCACAGCCATTTTAAAACAGGGGAAAAAGCTTTATGGTAGTCCCATAGTTTGAAGGGAGCAATTTTTGTGTTTTTAAGTGTTGAAAGCCAAAAAGGCTTTGGTAAGATGGCTAGAAACGGTTACACCCTGTACTGCACAGTGATAGGCTGATTAGACCCTGTTCTGCGCAGTGTTAGGCTGATTAGACCCTGTTCTGCACAGTGCTGCGCTGATTAGACCCTGTTCTGCGCAGTGCTGCGCTTATCAGACCCTGTTCTGCACAGTGCTGTGCTGATTAGACCCTGTTCTGCGCAGCTTTAGGCTGATTAGACCCTGTTCTGCACAGTGCTGCGCTGATTAGACCCTGTTCTGCGCAGTGCTGCGCTGATTAGATCCTGTTCTGCGCAGTGCTGCGCTGATTAGACCCTGTTATGCGCAGTGCTGCGCTGATTAGACCCTGTTCTGCGCAGTGCTGCGCTTATCAGACCCTGTTCTGCGCAGTGCTGCGCTTATCAGACCCTGTTCTGCGCAGGTTGCCTGGGAGACGCTGCAGGAGGAGTTTGCTCGCTTCATGGCCGAGTACAAGGGCAAGGACCAGGACGACATCTTTGACAAGCTGAAGGAGGCGGTGAAAGACGAGAGCATCAAGAGGCACAAGTGGAATGAGCGAGCGATGGACAGCCTGGTACTGCTGTGACTCCCACTGAGACTCTCACTCACTGAGACTCGCACACACTGAGACTCTCACACACTGAGACTCCCACACACTTTGACTCTCACACACTGAGACTCCCACACACTTTGACTCCCACACACTGAGACTCTCACACTGTGACTCTCACACACTGAGACTCCCTCACACTGAGACTCTCACTCACTGAGACTCTCACACACTGAGACTCACACACACTGAGACTCCCACACTGAGATTCAAAAACACTGTGACTCCCACTCTGAGACTCACACACTGAGACTCTCACACTGTGACTCCCACACTGAGACTCCCAAACTGAGACTCTTACACACTGAGACTCACACACACTGAGACTTACACACACTGTGACTCTCACACTGAGACTCACACACTGAGACTCACACACACTGAGACCCCCACACTGAGACTCAAACACACTGAGACTGACACACTGAGACTCTCACACACTTTGACTCCCACACACTGAGACTCTCACACACTTTGACTCTCACACACTGAGACTCTCACACACTTTGACTCCCACACACTGAGACTCTCACACACTTTGACTCTCACACACTGAGACTCCCACACTGTGACTCTCACACACTTTGACTCCCACACACTGAGACTCCCACACACTGAAGCTCTCACACACTTTGACTCCCACACACTGAGACTCTCACACACTTTTACTCCCACACACTGAGACTCTCACTCACTGAAGCTCTCACATACTTTGACTCCCACACACTGAGACGCTCGCCCACTGAGACTCCCACACACTGAGACTCTCACACACTTTGACTCCCACACACTGAGACTCTCACTCACTGAAGCTCTCACACACTTTGACTCCCACACACTGAGACTCCCACACACTGAGACTCTCACACACTTTGACTCCCACACACTGAGACTCCCACACTGTGACTCTCACACCTCAACACCCCAGCACCATCTCTCACCCAAAGGCTGGTTGCTATGACACTCAAAGCATCAGAGCACTGCAGTGACTGAGTGGCAAACTGGTTATTAACTGTGTGTGCGTGTGTGCTTGGTGTGTGTGTCTCAGAGGGTGATCCAGCACAACGCCCTGGAGGACCGCAGCATCACGGATAAGCCACAGTGGGACGCCGCCATCCAGTTCATGGAGGAGACGCTGCAGACACGGCTAAAAGACAGTACGCCGCCCCCCCGCCATCCCCCCTGTGCCCCCCCTCACCCCCTCACCCCCTCACACGCCTATTACACGCTTCTAACACGCCTCTCACATAGACCTCACAGGCCTGTCTACGCCTGTCTGACACGCCTCTCATGTGCCACACATCTAACACACGTCTACCACACGCTTCTCACACACATTAGACATGCGACCTTTCCCACACTTCACACACACGTCTCTCGCACACGCCTGTAACACGCGTCGCACACGCCTCACACGCCTGTGACACGTGTCCCGGGCCTCTCCACACGGAGCTGACCCCCCCGCCCCCCTCTCCTGCCCCTCTCCAGCGGACTCGGTGATTGGGGACATGGTGGGCCCCGACTGGAGGCAGAGGTGGATGAACTGGACCAACCGCACGCCAGAGCAGGTGAGGGGGCCTGGGGGTAACCACGACAACGATGAAGATGATGATGAGGAATTGCATTGTTTAGCATCTTTCATGATGTCAGAATGCTTTGAAATCATGTGGGGGAAACTAATCTCAACCCCCAGCAATGTGTAACACTCTGGATCTTGGCTGGTAGATTTGGTGCTGCGCAGGCGTGCGTTCTCCATTAGACCGTTCGGTTACAGCCTTGCGGTTCTGCTTGGAGCGTGTGTCCATCGCAGGCGCCGTAGCAACGGGAACGCCGTGCGCTTTGAGAGTGACCATCTCCGTTCCCTCGCCCCCTCCCCTCCCCTCCCCCCGCAGCACGTCCGCAACGAAACCAAAAACGAGCTGGAGCGTCTCCTGAAGCTCCACGAGGACCACACGGCGTACCTGGCCAACGACGAGGTCACCACCGTGCGCAAGAACCTGGAGGCGCGGGGCGTGGAGGTGGACCCGGTGCTGGTGAGGCCGCCACCGCCGCTCGCTCGCAGAGTGTTTCTCTGGATTTTTGGTTTTGCTGCATGAATTAATTGGATTTTTTTGGGTATTACAAAAGTGGATGTGCACCCCAGCTCAGGTGTGAATGAATGTTTTTAAAACAGAGTGGCCGTTTCAGGCTCCAGGGTTTTTAGCACCTTTGGATAGGAAGGAATGCATTACTGCTTACCTGCAGTGCAGTGTTGGTATTGTAGTTTTAAAGCGTAGTGCTGATGTGAGTGTCATGGCTCTCAGATTAAGGACACCTGGCACCAGCTGTACCGGAGGCACTTCCTGCAGAAGGCCCTGTTCCACTGCAACTTGTGCAGGAGAGGCTTCTACTACTACCAGAGACACTTTGTAGACTCAGAGGTGAGAGAAACCTGTCTATCTATCCATCTATCAACCTCTTAATCTGTCTATCTGTCTATCCATCTATTTATCAACTCCTTTATTTGTCTATCTATTTATCTGTCTGTCTGTCTGTCTGTCTCTGTCTGTCTGTGTTTATCCATCTATCTGCATATCTGCCTGCCTATCTGTCTCTATCTATCTATCTGTCTATCTATCTGTCTGTCTGTATATGTATCTGCAGATAGACTCAAAGGCACACAGGCTCTGCAGCTTTGTGGAGATAATGACTGCTGAACTAGGAAACCACAGTGCTACTCAGCAATTTTCACCCTTTGTTTGGAAACGCTTTCTCAAATCACAGTTTGAAAGCTGTGTGTGAGTTTCTGTGTGTGTGTTAGTGCGCGCGCTGGTGTACGTGTGTGTACGTGTGTGTGAGTTCAGAAAGGCACCAGTGTGTTGTGGGCGAGACCAGGCTTGGCGGTCTGTAAGGAGGACAGCGGTGGGTTTGTTTGAAGTGAAATGGCGGTGTTGGGTTATGCCCGAGATCAGCTCCAGGTGCTGAGTTTCTGCTCTGCCTTGCAGCTGGAGTGTAATGATGTGGTCCTGTTCTGGCGGATCCAGAGGATGCTGGGAATTACCGCCAACACGCTAAGACAGCAGCTCACCAACACCGAAGGTAGGCGGGGGTTGCCCCCGGCGACAGGCCCGCCCACGCGCCCACTGTCACGCCACGTGTTTCGCTCTAAAGTTTTCATCCCTGAATTCATGATTAAATGCCCAGAATGTTCTGTGAGGATCTTTAAAAAATAAATGATTTCACTTAGTTTCCTGAATTAACCAGGCTGAGAAAGGAATCGAAACCAAACTGGTGCTTTGTGATCAAGGTTTTGCTTTTAGGGTAACTGCTGTGTGTGTTGTGTCAGATGTGCAAGTTGTGTGTGATTTGTGTCTGCTGGCATGTATGTTGTGTCTCATGCTGTGTGTGTTGTGTCTGACGCTGTGTGTTTGTGCCTGACGCTGTGTGTGTTTTGTCTGACGCTGTGTGTTGTGTCTGACGCTGTGTGTTTGTGTCTGACGCTGTGTGTGTTTTGTCTGACGCTGTGTGTTGTGTCTGACGCTGTGTGTGTTGAGTCTGACGCTGTGTGTTGTGTCTGATGCTGTGTGTCTTGTGTCTGACACTGTGTGTGTTGTGTCTGATGCTGTCAGTGTTGTATATGATGTCTGACACTGTGTCTGTTGTGTATGATGTGTCTGATGCTGTGTGTGTTGTGTCTGACGCTGTGTGTTGTGTCTGACGCTGTGTGTGTTGTGTCTGACGCTGTGTGTGTTGAGTCTGATGCTGTGTGTTGTGTCTGACCCTGTGTGTGTTGTGTCTGACGCTGTGTGTGTTGTGTCTGACGCTGTGTGTGTTGTGTCTGATGCTGTGTGTTGTGTCTGACCCTGTGTGTGTTGTGTCTGACGCTGTGTGTGTTTTGTCTGACGCTGTGTGTTGTGTCTGACGCTGTGTTTGTTGTGTCTGATGCTGTGTGTGTTTTGTCTGATGCTGTGTGTGTTGTGTCTGACGCTGTGTGTGTTGTGTCTGACGCTGTGTGTATTGTGTCTGACGCTGTGTGTGTTGTGTCTGACGCTGTGTGTGTTGTGTCTGATGCTGTGTGTGTTGTGTCTGATGCTGTGTGTGTTTGTGTCTGACGCTGTGTGTGTTGTGTCTGACGCTGCGTGTGTTGTGTCTGACGCTGTGTGTGTTGTGTCTGATGCTGTGTGTGTTGTGTCTGATGCTGTGTGTTGTCTGATGCTGTGTGTGTTGTCTGACGCTGTGTGTGTTGTGTCTGATGCTGTGTGTGTTGTGTCTGATGCTGTGTGTTGTGTCTGACGCTGTGTGTGTTGTGTCTGACGCTGTGTGTGTTGTGTCTGATGCTGTGTGTGCTGTGTCTGATGCTGTGTGTGTTGTGTCTGACGCTGTGTGTGTTGTGTCTGATGCTGTGTGTTGTGTCTGATGCTGTGTGTTCTGTCTGACGCTGTGTGTGTTGTGTCTGATGCTGCATCTGTCCCCCAGTGCGGCGTTTGGAGAAAAACGTGAAGGAGGTTCTGGAAGATTTCGGGGAGGACACGGAGAAGAAGGTCCACCTGATCACGGGCCGACGGGTACAGCTCGCCGAAGACCTCAGTAAGCTCCTCCCCCCAACCCTCATCACCCTATCACACTCGGCTCTGCTCACACGCTTCTTCTGATTGGCTCAGAGACCGACACCGTTTCATTTAAAGGGTTTATCATCTACAGGACGGAGTGTTGGTGGTATGAACACGTTGAACATTGCCTTTAACAGGTGTTTGGAGGTGTTGAACTTGGAGGTTCTGTATTATTGAGGTTTATTGTATTATTTAGTATCTATAAAAGCTATTTTATGTTTTATGGAATATCTGCCGGCATCGCTGCCATTTGTGGATCTGGCTAGAAAATGATGAAAATCTAAATTTTAAGAGCACTTTGACTCCTCCAAGAACATTTTCGAAAAAGACCACTGCGGGAGACCAGTAGGGGGCAGTGTCTGCCAGCAAACGCTAATGGTGTTGGACACAGTTCTGCAAATCTGCTCCTCAAACCTTACAAGGTCTGCTGCTGTAATTGTGCCTCGTCTCTTGCTCAGTCAGTGCCGTTACCTGGATTGAAAGTTACATGTTGTATCTGGTTTTTTTTTTTTGGTTTTTGAGCGAAAGGTTTTTTTGGGTTTTTGAGCCGTTTTAAAGTCTGCCAGCCCGTAGCCCTCCTCTGGTTTTAGAAGACTTCGCTGGGACTGTGCATTCTAGTCCGATCACAGCGTGTTCTGCAGGCGCAGGCAACTCATGCTAATGAGGTTCTTCTCCAGGTGTTCTGCATGCGGCAGGTACGGTCAGGCGTGATTCTGTGGGGCTGGCCAGAGCGCCCCCCCCCCGCCCCCCTCCCCCCCCGCCCCAGGGGTCAACGGAAACTCCCTCGCCCTCGCCGGCGTCCCCTGGGTTTGCTGTTCCCTAGCGACCGTCGCCATCCTCGTGCGAGCGCTTCGGTTCGGTCGCTCGCCTTCCCTGGTTACCGCGTAACCGCGGCCGAGCGTTCAAAGCGGCGCGCGTTTTTATTGGCTGCCCCGGACGAGCCCGGACCTGCCCGCTCGCTGTCACCGTGACCCTCCATTAAACCCGCTGCAGCTGATAGCGGCGGTTAGCCGCGGCGGGCTCCCTGCCTAAATTGGACGGTGTGTTGTTGGGTGATGGCACGGAGCCATCCTTAAAGGGATATTTCACTTTTTGGCGTAACTGAAGTAGTTTTGTGGAGCTTAACGCCATTGTATTTTGCGTAGCGTGAATTCTAGAAACATCCCTTTAATTAATATCCCTTTAATGGCTCTTTCTCTGTGTCTGGTGCAGCGTTCCGGATTCTGCATGAAAATTCCGTCCTCTCTCTCTCTCTCTCTCTCTCTCTCTCCCCCCGTCTCTCTCTCTCTCTCTCCCCGTCTCTCTCTCTCTCTCTCCCCGTCTCTCTCTCTCTCTCTCCCTCTCTCCGTCTCTCTCTCTCTCTCTCTCTCTCGCTCTGTGTTCCAAGAATTTAAATTCATTTGTCCAGCCCCTGCATCGGGTCGGGGGGTGCGGACGTTATCGCGAAATCTCAACGGTTCCTTTTTTCCCCTTGCGCAGGTAAACTATATGGGGGTGTAACTGTCGCTGTTGTGGCTCAGAGACGGATTATTCAAATCCGACATTTGCATGCAGTCTGTAAAATGCTGATTTTTTCAAACTGTGCTGTTTTTAGCGATCAACACTTAGCCTGAAGCCAAGTTGCGACAGACCCCTGGGAAACGCAGGAGCCGACTCCTCATGACTCCTTCTGACTCCTTCTGACTCCTCATGACTCCTCAGGATGCCTTATGATTCCTCATGACTCCTCATGACTCCTCATGGCTCGTCATGACCCCTTTTGACTTCTCATGACTCCTCATGACTCCTGATGATGTCTCATGAATCCTCATGATGCCTTATGACTCCTCATGACTCCTCATAGCTCGTCATGACTCATTTTGACTCCTCATGACTCCTGATGATTTCTCATGACTCCTCATGACTCCTTGTGACTCCTCATGGCTCCTCATGTTTGAAGTCGCGTTTCCTCTTCACTGTAGGTCAAATAGGTTTGCTGGAGGAGTCGGTTGACTGGTGCGTGTAAGGGGTGTAAGGGACTGATGTTGCAGGTTCGAAAACCAGTGGGGAAAGACAATACAGTAAATAACCAGTCATGTAAATGGATAAGGTGTAGACATACGCTGCCATAGAGAAGGGCTATTGGGGTAGGAAAGAAGTGGCATCACTTTTTTTGCACAGAAACCAGCGACAAGCTCTCCACCAATCACGGAGCCTGAGAAAAAGTTCTCCACCGATCGCAGAGTACATTTGTAGCAACAAATAGAACAATGGCCGTTTGTGATTGGGGGACACCTTTCTTGTGAATGTAGCCACGAAGTTTGAAAATCCTGCTCCTGCCCCAGCTGAAGATTTGATCAAGGGGAATGTGGTGTTCATGATGGACAGGGAAGAAATTTCCGTGGACATTCTGTGATTCGGAGCTCCATGTGTTGCCTCATTGTCCAGGGGACTGATGTTTATGTAACCCTCCTTCCATACTCAGTAACTGATCACTTACATGACTCGTACCGGCTTGGCTGGCTGTCGATCGTCCAGACAGGCCTTTGCATTATCACGTACGGCCATGTATTGATATTGATGACAGTGAGAACCGGTGAGCTCTGAAAAGATTGGTAACAAGAAATAGTCGATTGGTGGACACTTCACTTCCAAGACCCCTGCGTGGTCATATGACATCACAGCCATTTTAACCCCAATTTTACTGTCTGTGTGCTGCTCAACCTGTTGCCGTTTGGGAGGGGAAGCATCCTTGGAGCGCCACGAGTTCCCCTTTCCCACCCTTTGGAAACTGTCTGTTACTCTGACACACACACACACACACACTCTCTTACACAGACGCTCACACACGCACACACACACATGCACCCACGCATACGCCCACGCACACACACCTGTTAATTAGACCAGATATCTCGCTTCATCTTTTAAAATAACTGTCAGTTTAACAGACGTTTATGAACTGCTGAGCACGTGCTGCGGAGGTTTTGTGCGCCACTCCTGTCTGGAATGATCGATATCTCCGCTGGGGCGGATGCGTAGCGTAGCGGGTAAGGAGCTGGTCTTGTAATATCAAGCTCAGTGGTTCGATCCCCGGGTGGGGACAACTGCCTTTGTACCCTTGAGAAAAGGTGCTTAACCTGCATCGCTTCAGTATATATCCGGCTGTATAAATGGATGTAAATGCTGTGTAAAAAGTTGAAGTGAAAGTCGCTCTGGATAAGAGCGTCTGCTAAATGCCTGTAATGTAGATGTGAATGTGAGGTAATGCAGTATCCCTCGATTCTGATTCACGCGGCAGGCTGAATTTCGGGCTGAGCGTTAAGCGGCTAATCTGCCTGCGGTCTGGATGTTTTTATTTGGACGGCCCTTTTCTCTTTGACAGTTGTTTGACAGTTCCTCCTTCGCTCGGCTGAATGGAGGTGCGTTTGCAGTCAAAGCTCCTTTTTAGCCGCTTCTTTGACTGGGTGGGGGACGGGGGGGGGTGGTGTTGGGGTGGGGGTGG
>NC_049204.1:5341796-5356796 GCF_013347855.1 Anguilla anguilla | reverse complement strand
ATGCAGGTGAAGCAGACGCAGGTACGCAGATGCAGGTGAAGCAGACGCAGGTACGCAGACGCAGGTGAAGCAGACACAGGTACGCAGATGCAGGTGAAGCAGACACAGGTACGCAGATGCAGGTGAAGCAGACGCAGGTACGCAGATGCAGGTGAAGCAGACGCAGGTACGCAGATGCAGGTGAAGCAGACACAGTTACACAGATGCAGGTGAAGCAGACGCAGGTACGCAGACGCAGGTGAAGCAGACACAGGTACGCAGATGCAGGTGAAGCAGACACAGGTACGCAGATGCAGGTGAAGCAGACACAGGTACACAGATGCAGGTGAAGCAGACGCAGGTACGCAGACGCAAGTGAAGCAGACACAGGTATGCAGATGCAGGTGAAGCAGACACAGGTACGCAGATGCAGGTGAAGCAGACACAGTTACACAGATGCAGGTGAAGCAGACACAGGTACGCAGATGCAGGTGAAGCAGACACAGTTACACAGATACAGGTGAAGCAGACACAGTTACACAGATGCAGGTGAAGCAGACACAGGTACGCAGATGCAGATGAAGCAAACGCAGGTACGCAGATGCAGATGAAGCAAACGCAGGTACGCAGATGCAGGTGAAACAGACGCAGGTTGTGTTCCGTAACATGGTTTAAAGTTCTGTTTGTATATTTGTCGGGACGAGGGTAAGGGTCATTTGGGGATGAGCCCTGCCCCACTCTGTCCCAGCCCTACCCAGCTGTGTTTCAGGATTGGCCAATATTTGGCACTTCACGGGACAATGGCAGGAATGTGGCCCCCCCACCCCCCACCCTGCTCACCTGGGTCAGGCTGTGTAGGGAGTTGGGTGTCCTTGCTCACTGCTCTGGTTTCACATGGGGTGGGGGGGGGGGGGGGTGTTAAATCCTCCTGGGGAGGTGATGTCAGGGAGAGGGTAGAGATTAGGTCTGCAGGGAACAGGCAGAAGTGTGTTCTGCTCATTCTGTGTGTTTATAATACAGGAATAATAAATCTATTTATTTAATATTTAACTACTTGATTCACTGAAGCTTCTGAGGTTCATCATCCATCTTCATAAATTTTTTATTCTCAAAAAATATATTTTTATTTCATGTACCAGCATAGCATTATGGTTTATTCTCATGGGGGTTCAGCCAGTGTTATCTGGTGTTGATCTATGCTGCTCTGGCAGCACATAGAGGTGGACGAGAACTTTTAGTATGTTTTTACAAACAAAATGACAAAAATGAGAAACAGCATTTTTTCATAAAGATCTGTGGTTTAAGAGTCCGGCATGATTGACTTATTTGGGTGCATTGGGAGGAATTACATCCAGCTTGCATGCGTGCTTAATGCCTGTGTGTGTGTGTGTGTGTGTGTGTGAGTGTGAGTGCATGTTTGCATTGTGTGTGTGTGTGTGTGTGTGAGTGAGTGTGTTTGTATTGTGTGTGTGTGTGTGCGCGCTGCATAGTGTGTGTGTTTGTGTGTGTGTACTGTATAGTGTGTGTGTGTGTGTGTGAGTCCGTGTTTGTACTGTGTGTGTGTGTGTGTGTGTGTGTGTGTTTGTATAGTGTGTGTGTGTGTGTGTGAGTGCGTGTTTGTATAGTGTGTGTGTGTGTGTGTGTGTGTGAGTGCGTGTTTGTATAGTGTGTGTGTGTGTGTGTGTATGTGTATAAGAAAGCTTGAATGGGAAAGTACCTGCATGTGTGAACTGGAGGCCCATCTCCCTGCTGTCTGTGCTCACACAGTTTTGGCCGCTGCCTGTGTGTGGTTTGGGTGCTTTGGGATGAGCTAACATGTGCCATTACCTGATTGGTTGGAAGGGGTTTCGAGTGTTAAAAGGAACGGAGCGCGCGATCGGGAGGTAATCCCCCGAACGTGCAGGCGCGCGCGTTCAGGGGCTTTGTGACCTGTTCCCGACAGCGTCTTGGAAACCGCGGCGAACCCCAAAAGAACGATTTGAGAGCCAGAGATCTGGGTTTGACTTCCTCCCAGTTACTCTCCTCTTCCCTGTGAACTTCCCGAGAGCCGCGGCCTGTTTCTGATTCCCCCCCGCCACGCCCCCCCCCCCCTCGCCACCTCGGTCTCGCTCCTCACGACCAGGCAGAATGGTTTTTTGTTTGTCGCCGCTCAAAGTTTTATCCATGTGGACGGCTCGGATCAGGAAGGCGTTGGCCGATGAGAGGGGGACGTCGGGAGGAATTCCATCGCCCGCCAAAAACTAAAAAAGGACTGGAGTTAAACCTGCAGACACTGGGGCCCTTCAGGACTGGAGTTAAACCTGCAGATACTGCAGCTCCTCCAGGACTGGAGTTAAACCTGCAGACACTGCAGCTCCTCCAGGACTGGAGTTAAACCTGCAGACACTGCAGCTCCTCCAGGACTGGAGTTAAACCTGCAGACACTGCAGCTCATCCAGGACTGGAGTTAAACCTGCACACACTGGGGCCCTCCAGGCCTGGAGTTAAACCTGCAGACACAGCGCCCCCTCCAGGACTGGAGTTAAACTTGCACACACTGGGGCCCTCCAGGCCTGGAGTTAAACCTGCAGACACTGCAGCTCCTCCAGGACTGGAGTTAAACCTGCAGACACTGGGGCCCTCCAGGACTAGAGTTAAACCTGCAGACACTGCAGCTCCTCCAGGACTGGAGTTAAACCTGCAGACACTGGGGCCATACAGGACTGGAGTTAAACCTGCAGACACTGCGGCCCTCCAGGACTGGAGTTAAACCTGCAGACACTGCAGCTCCTCCAGGACTGGAGTTAAACCTGCAGACACTGGGGCCCTCCAGGACTGGAGTTAAACCTGCAGACACTGGGGCCCTCCAGGACTGGAGTTAAACCTGCAGACACTGCGGCCCTCCAGGACTGGAGTTAAACCTACACACAGCGCCCCCTCCAGGGCTGGAGTTAAACCTGCAGACACAGCGCCCCCTCCAGGCCTGGAGTTAAACCTGCAGACACTGCAGCTCCTCCCGGACTGTAGCTAAACCTGCAGACACTGCAGCTCCTCCAGGACTGGAGTTAAACCTGCAGACACTGCGGCCCTCCAGGCCTGGAGTTAAACCTGCACACACTGGGGCCCTCCAGGACTGGAGTTAAACCTGCACACACTGGGACCCTCCAGGCCTGGAGTTAAACCTGCACACACTGGGGCCCCTCCCACACTCCCACACTCTGCAGTCCTTCTCGCCCACGCAGGCCTTAATGTTAAAAGCACGCGTCGCCCCCGCCCGTTTGATTGATGTTTCTGCCTCTCCCTGACAGGACGGGGAACTGCTTCCATCCCAAAAACAGCTGAACGTAATGCCCCGCCCAGACCCTCGGCAGCCGTTCCCTGTCATCCAGCCCCCCTCCCCCCCCCTCCCTCCAAACAGCAGCCCCTAGCCCCCCACCCGACCCACCAACCGCCCATTCAGCCTGCATCTGCTTCTGCTGCTCGTAAAGGAGCTGGGGGGGGAGGGGGCGAGGGGGGGGGGCGGCACCTCTCCTATAAATCTGTCATCGGCACCCATGAGTGATGCATTGAACTCACATTCGGGCGGGTGGGAGGGGGGGGGATGGTTTCTCTTTCTCTTCAGGGTGGGGGGGGGTGTGGGAGGGGGAGGGACCAAGGAGGAGGTTGGTGTCTCCACTTCCCTGTAAGCATGACTCCAGCCCGTTGTGGAACCATGCGAGACACGTTTTACTGCCTTCTCCTCTTCCTCACGCCTCCTCTTCTTCCTCACACACCCCTCCTACACCCACCACAGACCCCACATATTCACCTGTTCATCCTGCCTACTTGGTTCAGCAGATCTAGAGTAACAGTAACAGCAGTAACATGATCAAGATCTTGAATTCGTTTCCGGGAACCCATAATATGAAAGCAGGAGCTCTCCGCTACCCTTACAAACGATCCCTGAATTCCTGACCTGCGTCACCTGACCCGTTCCCCGGGTCGTCACCTGCCTGCTTTCTGTGGAAAAGCCCTGGTGCCTTACGGTAGATGCCGGAAACGGCTCGACGTGAAGCCGGTCTGCCCTTACCGTGAAAGATCTACTGGTGGGGGGGGGGTTCAGTAATCATTTAAAATGTGAGTTTTCCCTCCCAGTGATGTGTATACAGGTCTAGCTGACTGAAGAGTTTGATGAAAGTTTGTCATGTGTCCTATTTCCCTAAATGTTAAGACTGTGATATTCGTTAGGCGTTATGGGGACCTGTTTGTGTAGAGAGGCGGGAGCTGGAGGGTGGGGGTGAGGGTGAGGGTGAGGGTGAGGGTGGGGGGGGGGGGGCCCAGACTGAAGCCCCCGCCGCGTGGCCCCCGCCGTGATTACCGCTGTGTTTGTTTGGCGGGAGCGAGGGAGCGCCCTATCCTGAGGGGGCCGGTGGGGGGGTCGTGGTGGGGGGGGGGGGGTCATAGTCACGCCAGTTTGTTTGTTTGCAGAGCCCGTCTGGGGTCAGTGCCGGTGGTCCGAGAGAGTGACAGGGGGTAATGAGGGAGGGCGTGCTGGGGCAGCGTAGCCGCCACCCCCCCCCGCCCGCGCAGTGCGCCCCCCCCCCCCCCCCCCCAGCATTGTCCTCCCAGTGCACTGTAAAGCGAGACACAGTGCCAGGCTGGGACTTGCTCAGCCACAGCGACCTGTCTGTACTCTGTAATTAAGCGCTTATTGCATGGGGGTTGGGGGCAGTGGGGGGGGGGGGGGGGGGGGTTCAGCAGAGGGTGGTCTCTGCACACCTGGGCCCCTGTGCAGGACCAGCCCGGGCAGGTAAAGGAAGGAGGGGGGTGGGCCGGCTTAAAGGGTACCCTCACCAAAAATCTCAAACGTGATGTAATGTTCCCCCCCCCCCCCCCCCCCGTCTGTGAGGTTTTTAAATAAATGTGTCTGTGGTTTGTAGCAGCCAACCAGTTTTACACTACAGAATTCTCCTATTCCTCAGTTAATTTCTTTATATTTTATCTTAAATTTTTTTTATTTCTGACATCATCACACATCATGATCCATTCATAAAAGATGCAGTTTTTTCCGTTAAGGTGAGGCTAAAACGCTTATCAGCATATTTCCTTCACGAGTGAGGTGGTGTCACGTGCTGATAGGAATCTTTCACTCCCACATGTCTAAAACGCACCCACAGGTGTGCAGTCTAGCTGGAGAGGGATTCGGCTGTCAGAGCCTCTGTTTCCAGGCGAGGTACGCACAGGCACATGAGTTCTCATGGCTGAAAGTCCTAAAAAATGTTTTCTGTGTTCCAGACCTGGATCAAATACGTATTTGCTTTGGATTCAAATACTTTTCTACGCTTTACTGAGCTTGTCTGGTGCATTGGAACCAATGAAATACTCTCAAAAGGTGCAAACCCTGCCTTCTGGCCCTATTGGCAGGCTCAATTACACCAGGCAAGATCAGCAGAGCACGGAAAAGTATTTGAATCAAAAACAAATGCGTATTTGACCCGGGTTCGGCTGTGTTCTGTTCTTGTTTCAGCCTCGTGGGTTAGCAGAGCCGAGCAGATCGCAGGACTTGAGTAGCTGTGGTTTCGTTAGAGATCCACACCCAGCGCTTTTCGGTTTAAGAGGCTGACGATCGTCTTTTCAGCACATCGGTGAAGCGCTACGTGCTGATGGCTCGTTTATAAGCGCCTGCCTGTCTTTCTCCACGTCTCCGCCGTGATTAATCACCGCTTCCTTTCTCACCACCCCCAGGTCTGCGCCAGCCCTGCACACCTTCGGCCATTGTGAAACGTAGTTCATTTATTACTCTAGGCTTCCGTGCCTCAGTTTCCCAGAATCCACTGCGGCTGGCCACTGCTAAGTGGACAAAGTAGGAGGACACTTGTCCTTGGTTCTGTTGTTGTTCTGTTTTTCTTACAGCTAAAGGATGAATGAACAAGGATATTTGATCCTGAGTGTGTTCAGCCTCGGCCATTTTGAGGTTATTCTGTTAGAAAGAGCTGTGACCATGTAGTGGTTGGTGTTTTCCTCAAAACACACCTAATGTGTGTTTTACTATACTTGTTTTAGTTGGCTCGAGATTAATGCAATGTCACTGGTATCCATTCTCTTTTCCGCCTTTAAATGTGGATTTTGCAAAATATCCCACAACCTAATCTTTAATCTTGAATTTTTCTTCCTGCAAATACTGCAGATTGTTAAAAAAATATTTTTGGAGTCCGCTGAGTTTGGTACTTTGTTAGAATTTTGGGCCCTGAAAGATTCCATGGTTCCATTTGAGTAAAAAAAAAAAGGAAGAAAGACAGCATCAACTTTAATTTAGGAATTCCTCTTCCTCTTTTTTCTCCTGTTCTACCCCTTTGTTAAACTTCAGGCCCTCCAGGACATGGGCAGAGTCACATCTGTGGAAGAGATACGCGGGGGGGGTGGGGTTGGGGGTTGGGGGGGGCAGGCGGTTGCCCCGGTGACCAGGATGTGTTGTTGACATCCTGTTTTATGTGGCACCTTCGCCCTGGCCTCCCCCGGGCCCTGTGTAAAGTGTGCGTTTGGGATTTTGGGCGTGGCCCCCCGTTACCTGAGCCGGCCTGCTCTTCCCATCAGAGCGACCCGAACGTCCCGCCCGCCTGCCCTCTTCAAGGCCGGGGGCGCAGCCAGACTTTCCAGCATCCTGCGACTTATTTTATTTTGTGGGTTTTTAAAAAAAAATCTTAAGTTTAGGATCATTATGTTTAAGCTCCTCCCCCTGTCCAGACTTCGAACCCAAAAGTGAGGGGGGAGGGTTTGTGAAATTGCCCTGCTGCCCCTCTTTAATATCAGAGTTTAACAGCTGCTCTCTCTTCACACTGAGCACCCGAGGACATCCGGTATTAGGTTTCTCTTCTCAAATTCAAACTCTCTTTCTTTCCCTCTCCTTTCTCATTAGGGGTGAGACGGAAGCTTTTTCTTGTCTGTTAGTTGTGTTTTGGTGGATAAGTCACTTTACTTTTAAAAAACGTATGCCATTATCTGCTCTCCCAGCATTCTCTGGGGCTAGTGGTGGGCTTCTCCCAGCATGCCCTGGGACCATTATGGGCTCTCCCAGCATGCACTGGGGCTGTTGTGGGCCAGCCACACTGTTTAAGATTGTAATTAGAGCAGGTCATTTCGGGGCTGCGAGAGAGAGAGAGAGAGAGTGAGAATGAGAGAGGGAGTAAGTGAGAGAGGGAGCAAAAGAGAGAGAGAGGGAATGAGAGACAGAGGGACAGAGAGTGAGTGAGAGAGTGACGGAAAGCAGGAGTGAAAGAGATATAATTTGATGTGGGGATCAGTGGAGAGGAGTGTGAATGGAGGAACTGGGGAGGAGGTCTTCCTGAATGAGCCCCAGGATCAGGCCCTGCCCGGATAGAGCCCAGAGGATTATGGGAATATTCATGACCACATAAAGGAGACTCATGAATTGATGTCTGTGGGGCTCATCTTTTGGGCAAACAGGGGGCTAAATTGAGTTTAGATCCTGAGGTGAGGTGGGGGGGGGGGAGGTGGGGACTGCCCAGTTTTTGTGTGCCACCCCCTCGTGCGGATGAAGGAAGGGTTTTCATTCACTCTTTTCTTTTCCACTGTCCTGTGTTCCTCCCTTCAAAATGAAAAAAACAGATGGTCTCAGACACCAAATATCACTTTCAAACAATCCTATTGGATTATTGTAGGCACACTTTCCCTCAAAGTCTCCTACGCCCTGCCCAACTCATACTGTGCTTCAGGCTCTGATATACCCTTTGAATTTTGTTTCAAACGTTTGTTTCAGGATGGTTAAGATTTCACAGAGTGGAAGATGGCAGCTTTTCAGTCCAACTGCTGGAAAGAATGTCATATAAAAAACTAAATGAGAGAACCGTTTTTTTGTGACGTGCGTGTTTCACAGTTACTGGCAGTTTATATGCCATAAAAGTGCCTCCATCATTGTGTTTGTTGGAGACGTGTTGCACGTATCGCCACTGTCATAATAGTGGACCCGCTCTGCTTATACTGCGCGTTCTCCATAGCAACCAGCGTTTGTTTTCCATTTTATTTCACGTTTAGTAAATATTGGCTATTGTAACCGAATGCCCGTCGTACACCTAGCGAGATTTACGACGCTAATTTTCCGTAGCCGGCTCCGATGGTCTGCTAACAACATAACCCATAGTTAGCTCTTGGTAATGGAGCGCGTTAAAGTGATGAATGTGAGTTTACTCGCGTGGAAAAGGAGTGTGTTGAAAAGCGCTAACGTTGCCTGCTCCCTGTGCGCCAGTTTGTCACGCTTTAAAAGCTTAGACTCATCACTAGAAAGCGACGGGAGGTTGTGTGGAAGACCTGCAGACGCCATCATGGACTGAGTCTCCGTTCGGTGGTCGCCATGGTGCGTTGCTAGGTTACGTCACGCCGCCCGGCGGCTTTGGAACGCACCCTTCGTCCTTACCTCACATGACTGGTTTTAGCGGTAGCATAGCGTTCGGCTAATCTCGCCATCTTGTTTTGAATACTTCCTGGCTATTGGTCAGGAGTCGGCGCGCTGTCAGACGTCGGTCACGGCCCATTGGTCGAGCGTTGAGGGATGGCTCTTCCGTCACCGTTCGCGGTTTTTGGCAGCTCAGTCAGTCGGGCGTGGCGAGGATGGCGCACGCCAGCTAGGGGCTCTGCGGTTATCAGGAGCGAGATCATGACGGGCCCGACAGCCCCACCGCCCCAGGGGATTATGGGAAAGAGCAGATTCTCTGGCAGACACACAGCCAAGGCTTGGGGTTTTTCTGTTGTTTTAGAGGAGGGATTTTTCCTGATTAATCCAGAAATAGTGATTTTCAGACCCTGAATCTACCAGAGTCACACACACACGCTCGCACAAACACTCACACACACCCATGCCACACACACACACATACATGCACACACACACACACACGCGCGCACACACACACACACACACACACACACATACACACGCTCGCACAAACACTCACACACACCCATGCCACACACACACACATACATGCACACACACACACACGCGCGCACACACACACACACACACACACATACACACGCTCGCACAAACACTCACACACACCCATGCCACACACACATACATGCACACACACACACACACGCGCGCACACACACACACACACACACACATACACACGCTCGCACAAACACTCACACACACCCATGCCACACACACATACATGCACACACACACACACACGCTCGCACACACACACACACACACACATCAAGTGTTTTTATACTCAGCTTGATAGTGGTCAGAACTTACTAATGGCTCCAGAGTATTTTTTTTTTCTGTTAAATTTAAAAGAGTGTGCTTTCATTGAAGATTTAATACATTTTGGATAAAGATGAATTCTACATTTTGAAAGCCCAGTCTCACTTTTTAACAACACCTGCGTGCCTGAGGGATGAGGTAATGGTGTTCCCGTGGTAAAGTGGGCGGGGCCATGGACAGAGGGAGACGGTGTGAGCGTGTGCAGTGACCTGTGCGGTGTGTTAATCCTGTTAGAGCCCGCCTCCCCTCCGGCAGCAGGGTGTGTTACGCTGTTGTTTAGCCATGCTTTGTGTTCGCGGGGCAGGATTGTGTTCCCTCTCTGCACCTGCCCTGTCGGGGTGCCCCCTCCGGGGGTAAGTCCTTCATTAGGTGCCCTCTCCAGGGGTAATGCGGGGGTAACTCCTTCATTAGGTGCCCTCTCCAGGGGTAATGCGGGGGTAATGCCTTCATTAGGTGCCCTCTCTGGGGGTAATGCAGGGGTAACTCCTTCATTAGGTGCCCTCTCTGGGGGTAATGCAGGGGTAACTTTTTCATTAGGTGCCCTCTCTGGGGGTAATGCAGGGGTAACTCCTTCATTAGGTGCCCTCTCTGGGGGTAACTCCTTCATTAGGTGCCCTCTCTGGGGGTAATGCAGGGGTAACCTTTTCATTAGGTGCCCTCTCTGGGGGTAATGCAGGGGTAACTCCTTCATTAGGTGCCCTCTCTGGGGGTAACTCCTTCATTAGGTGCCCTCTCTGGGGGTAATGCAGGGGTAACTCCTTCATTAGGTGCCCTCTCTGGGGGTAATGTGGGGGTAACTCCTTCATTAGGTGCCCTCTCTGGGGGTAATGCCTTCATTAGATGCCCTCTCTGGGGGTAATGCCTTCAGTAGGTGCCCTCTCTGGGGGTAATGCCTTCAGTAGGTGCTGTAATGTCCCTCCCCCTGCCTTTGTGCCCTGATATGTTAACAGAGTACCTGAGGAGCCTGGATTTCTGGACCTGCCAAGCGGGGGGAGGTGGGGTGTTTGTACTGGGCTTATCACACTGCCCCTCTCTGTGTTACATTCTGCTACTGGGATGCCCCTCTCTGTGTTCCAGTCTGTTATCCCGCTGCCCCCAAACACAACACAGCGGAACCCCCTTCCCTGTTTGTTCTCTCTTTCTCCGTCTATCTCTCTCTCTCTCCCTCCCTCTCTTTCCCCTCTCTCTCTCCCTCCCCCTCCCTCTCCCTTTCCCTCACTCCCTCTCTCTCTCCCTCTCTCTCTGCCTCTCCCTCACTCCCTTTCTCTCTCTGTCTCACTCCCTCTCTCTCTCTCTCTGCTCTCTCTCCCTCTCTTTCTCCCCCTCTCTCTCTCTCCCTCCCTCTGCCCCCTCTCTCTCTCCGTCCCCCTCTCCCTCCCTGCTCTGGTAGGGGCAGGTGTGTGTGTAATGGCTCTGTCTGCAGTAGGGGCTTTGATGTGGTACTGCTGTGGCATCCGGGCGGCTCCTTCCCCTCCAGGTTGTGCTCCACAGGAAACTCACACCACACGTTCATTACTAGATCTGCTTACAGCATCAAAGTGCGCCTTAAAATACCTCAGTGCTGACCATCTGCCCCTCGCCTCTGTGGCGGGCCGGACAATGGTGACGGACAGGCCTGTTATTTCAGCGAGAGAAAATGGGGCGACGGCACCGACCGGCGTCAAACGTCGCAGCGCGGAAGGTTGCCGGGGACGACGGGCGTGTGGCTCTGGCCGAGCGCACGCGCCGCTCCCGGGGTGGAATGTGCCGGACTGATGGCCTTGGAAAAAGAGATGCTGAGCAAAATGCCGTCGTGGTTCCTCTATGTTTTCCTTGGCACGGTTGCCATAACCCACTGTCTGTTTTTCCTTCCACCGTCTCTCTCTTGCAGAAAAAGTGCGGGAAATCCAGGAGAAACTTGAAGCCTTCATAGAAGCTCTTCACAAGGAGAAATAATGCAGTGCGTTCTTAACACTTATACTGTTCTTCTGCACTCAGACTGGCTTCAGTCATGCTTTGCTAGCTCATTATCAATGATTCATTATCACTAACTTTTTATGACGGTCTCATTATCACTAACCCATTATCACTAATCCATTATCACTGACGCATTATCACTAACCCATTATCACTGACTCATTATCACTAACCCATTATCACTGACTCATTATCACTAACCCATTATCACTGACTCATTATCACTAACCCATTATCACTGACTCATTATCACTAACCAATTATCGCTGACCCATTATCACTAACTTTTTCCTAACTCATCACTAGCTCATTATCACTAACCCATTACCACTTTCTCAGTAGCTGCAACTCGTTATCACTAACAAATTATCATAATTCATTATCCATAACTCATTATCACTAACCCATTATCATTACATCTTCACTAACTCATCATTAGCTCATTACCACTAATCAATTATCACTGACTCATTATCGCTAACCCATTATCACCAAGTCATTATTACTTACCTTTCATTGTCAGATTACATTATTGTAAGGAATGTCAAAAAGACTCCCTTGATAATTAGACATTTATATCTGAAAGATTGGATTGTAGTGCCTTGGTTTCATAGAACTGTTTCTGTTGGTAACCCACAACGCTTGGCCTACAGGCTGTTTTTAAAAGAAAACTCTTATGTCAGTTTTCCTGCGTTTTCTCTTCTGATCTTCCTGAAAGTAATGCTGGTCTTCTTCCCTCCTCCTGTTTCAGAGCTTTCAGACGCAAAGCGTGGAGTCGCTGAAAAGGCATCGCTCAGACTCGCCTGGTTCACCTTCGCCCCCCCCGTCCCTCTGTAAACGACTGCTCGTCCACAGCCTCTCACCGCCCCCCGCCCCCCCCCCTAACCACGCCCCCCGCCTCTTCCTCCATCCGATCTTAATGTCGTTTGGAGTTACACTTTGCTGCAGCACTTTGAGGGGGTGGGAATAATCGCACCTACCAATGGGGAGACGCTTACCTTTTTATGTGCTGCTCTGCTCTGCCAAAAAGTAAATAAAATACTGCGAACGCACAGAAGATGGCCTCACTTAGCACATCACAGAGTCCCTCAGACGGCCAGCTTCTCCTCGTCTGTGTTAGGGCTCGGTACTCACAGCAGAGTTCCCAAGCTTGCCCACCCCGACCCCCCCCCCCCACCCCACCACCCCACCACCCCACCACCCCCCGGCCCTGACGCGGTTTTGAGGTGGAAAAGCAGAGATTCCCCCAGGTCTTGACCCCCCCCCCGCCCCTGCCTCCTTCCCCTCTCTCTCCTCCTCCTCCTCCTTATGGGGAACAGAGGGATGTTCTGCAGAGAGAGATGTGTGTTCCCCCCCCCCTCCATTGATTGAGGACCTGCTGCTCTCTGTGCGATGGTGTTAGTGCTCCTACCGTCCCACATCTGGAACCGATCGCGGTGGCGTTCGGACGGACGGACGCACGCACACACACGCAGCTTGGCCCAGAGGATGCTGGGAAATGAAGAGCAGCACTGCTCAGATTTACTGCTTCCCTCTGACCTGCGGGTGGGGGAGGAGGGGGGGGGGCGGGGCGGGGAGGGGGGGGGGGGGGCGCAGAACCCGCTCCTGCCAACATCCCGCCATCTCCTACCGGTCCAGCCTCGCTAAATTAAATATGGAGCACCCCCCCCTGCCCCCCCCACACGCTGTGCAGGTGCTCAGTTTGCACTGGTTCGGCTGTAAATGAAGAATTACTCTCATCTTGTCAGATTCCTCCTTTAGATCCCGTCAGGCACAATAAAGTCGCTTTTAAACGCTTAAGAAAAAGAAGAAAAAAAAGAACTTACACCCATTGATTCATCTCGCGAAGCACTTCTGTACAAGCTGGAAATTTGTCTTAACATGATCATTTAAACAGTTGAAAAAGTACAATCGATGGTGTCTTTTTTTATGTTATTTTGTATGTACATTAGCAGGTTTGGTATGAGAGTGAAGTCTGTTGTTGACGCACTGTGTGTTTAGCCGGTCTAGCTTAAGACCCCGCCCTTTTTTTAAAGCTCCCGCACCCCCCCCCCCCCCCCCCCTCCGCCTTTCAGAGAGCAGGGTGCCATCTTAGACAGGCTGGTGTACCTGTCAGTAATCACCTGTGGTCATTTTTCTTGCTGTAGCTGTGCGAGGGTGGACCCACGTGGACACGGGTCCGGGTCAGTATTCCTAAAAGCTCTTATCTTAGCTCATGTGGGACATCTATAGGTGAGGATCTGTAGAAAGCCGATCTCAGGTCAGCTCTGCTGCACTGAGGTAATTTATGATTTTTTGCACAAGACACATGCACCTCCCCCACTAGCCAGCCACCCCCCTCCCCCCCCCCCAAAACGCTGGGGGGAAGTTCAGCAGGGTCGGCCCTCCCCTGAACCGGATGGGTCCCCCCCTTTCAGCATGGAAAACCGGCTCGGAATGTCTGGATCCCCGGGAACCTCTGGAGAGTCCCAACTTCTGCTCTGCCCTTGGTCCCCCCCCCCCCGCCCCCACACCCCTACACTCCCACAAACTCACAGTAGCCTGGCCTCCTCTTCCTCCTTCCTCCTCCTCCTCCTCCTGCTGCACTGCACGCGCTCTCTGTCCTGCCAGTATTCCGGGCTCTAAGAGTCGGAACGCTACTCCGAGCCCTCGGCCCGTCCTGATTGGCTGTCGGTCGGAGAGAGAGAGAGCGCATTCATCGCGGGTCCCCCACATGCATATGTGTGTGCAGATGTACATGTTAATAAAGAGAAATATTAATAAGCCGTCAGCCTGTCATCACTGTAAGAGACAATGTCTAGGGTGGTACCTCCCATAAATAAATATTTCTATTGGTTTATTAAAAAAATACATATATTTGTTTTGTTTTTTTTGTTTTTTTTGTTGAATAAAATCTTTGTTTTATCGGAGTTAAGACATTGCATGATGTTCCCCATCACTATGTGGTTTATTTATTAAATTTGATTGTATTTAAGAATATTAAAAAAAACAGATGAATATTAATAAAAAATGGCATTTTCTGAGAAGCAAAGAGGGCAGTTGATATAAGGACTGGTGTGTGTGTGTCATTCTGTAAACTCTGAATGCAGCACTGCTACAACGTCGCTGTCATGTAGGAGCTGTAATGAAATGAGCTCAAATGTTACTGCAATATTGTGGGAACGTTAGTGTGTGTGTCTGTTGTGCAGGGGAAATGTTGTGGGAACGTTAGTGTGTGTGTCTGTTGTGCAGGGGAAATGTTGTGGGAACGTTAGTATATGTGTCTCTTGTGCAGGGGACAGGTTAGTGTGTGTGTCTGTTGTGCAGGGGAAATGTTGTGGGAACGTTGGGGGCGACATAGCTCAGGAGGTAAAAGCGGTAGTCTGGCAGTCGGAGGGTTGCCGGTTCAATCCCCTGCCCTGGGCGTGTCGAAGTGTCCCTGAGCAAGACAACTAACCCCTAATTGCTCCCAACGAGCTGACTGGTACCTTGCATGGCAGCCTTTCACCACCGGTGTGTGAGTGTGTGTGTGTGAATGGGTGAATGAGAGTCATCAATTGTAAAGCACTTTGGATAAAAGCGCTTTATAAATGCTGTCCATTTACCATTTGCGTTAGTGTATGTGTCTGTTCTTCCACACATAGGAAATGGATGCGCCATCATAGGTTACCTTAACAGGAAATTGATGGACTGTCATGGGTAACAGGAACTCCTTCCACGCAGAGGAAATGGATGCACCATCACAGGTATCCAACTGATTTATGGCACCAGGGTTTTATGTGACGGCGTTTACTGGGGCTGAGCGGACGAAAAAAAACGTGACTCACTCCCGACAG
>NC_049204.1:5336796-5339296 GCF_013347855.1 Anguilla anguilla | reverse complement strand
CCGTGTTTTAAACGCACAGATTTTTCCAAATACGGGTTTTGCAGAGTCAGTTTTATTTTTTCTTATTTTTGCAGCCCGTGAAATGTGCTTTTAATAATAATAATTATTAATGCAGTCTGGTGTTGTGTTCTCACATTCTCTCTCCATGCCTACACAGTTTTCCAGTAAATGTAAACCATAAGAGCACGTTCATGTGTTATGTTGGGCAGAATTGGAAGACTGTAATTTGTAGGCCATTTGTTGCTTTGTTTTATTCAGGACCCCCTGTACCCCTGGGTCTGGGTCTGGGTTTGGGTTAGAGAGGATGGGGAGGTATTTAAATGTGACGCCAGTCAGGGAGGGAGGTATTTAAATGTGACACCAGTCAGACTGTAGAATATCTGAGCTGTAGCTCAACATCCTCTAGCTACCTCAGGTCGGTTGATGGGGACACACTCAAATCTGTCCCCCAAGGTCAAATCTGGCCGCTGATGTTAGTACTACTGCTGGGTTTCTCTTGCGCCTGATGGTCCGCATTCAAATAATGTCACTGATTGGCCAGAGATTGCACTCACCTGGTGCGTCAGGTTTAAATCACCCCCTGATTGGAGGGGAGGGATGAACACCAGCAGCGCTCCTGGCTCCCAAGGGCCAGATTTGAGTGTCTCTGCTCTAAACGCATCGGCTAGCGCTGAATGCTTGCTACGTGCCCATAGGTTGTAATACAGTCAGGGATTTTCATAAGTAATCCACCGTTTTAAATACCATCAAGTCCTTATGGGGGGAAACTGGTACTTCTGTGCATCTTGGATATGTTTGACAGTTCTAATTTAGAGGTTGCTATTTTATAAAGGATTGTTTAAAAAAAAGAATTATTTAATAAAATCTCACTACACATATACTGCAAGGCTTTGCATAACTTTGCACCATACTGTATTTGTATGTGCATGTAAATTCATATTAACTGGAGAAATTAATAATTACCTAATATATTAATCAGTATCTTCCTTACATTCAATGGCTGTATGACATTGGGTAGGGTGCAAAAAAAAACCGAACTGAGAAATAGTAAGAATGGTTTCTCAAGGCATATTTTGTATTCGGTGAGGTCTGAAATGGCTAAAATAAGAGAGACTATATAGTGTAGTGGGGTGTCAAGTCAACAGGTCTCATTCTGTTCCTCCCCCCCAGCGAGTCACAGGGCTGTCCCATGGGGCCTGGCTTCATGCTCTCGGGAGAAACAGTGACACAATTGGCTTTTGTGGTGGCTTATGTGCAGCTCATCTTCCTTTGTGGGGGGGGGGGGGTCAGCTCTGTGCGGCCCGGGAATTAAGCCCACTGGGATTTCGGACAGGTCACTGAGGTCACCCCCTTCCCCCCCCCCCCCAGTCTCCCCTGGCCTGACACGAGGTGACCGCAAATCAGGATAAACATGTAGCCCCCCCCCCCCCCCCCATCCCCTTCTCCCCAAATCCTCATTATCAGACAGCACTGATATTCGTCGCTGAATAACAGATCAGCGCAGCCTTGGGGGTGAGCCTGTTTGCCGACTGTGTTTGTCTGCTGGTAACAGGAAGCACCCGTTTTAAAAATCTGTTTACCTCACGCAAAGCCCCCTCTTTAAAAAATTTGCTTACCTCGTGTTTGGGTAAATGCAGGACGGTGTTCCCGCCTCCCTCTGTTTGAGCATTTGAGCCAAAGTACACACTGGCGTTCGGGACGGCGTTGTCCCGACTCCTCACCGTGGAGCGGGACGGGGTTTCTGAGAAAAAACGTCCGCGGAATCTCTGCAAAGCGTGGCGGGCGTGGGGGTGGGGGGTGGGGGGTGGGGTAGCTGGATGGGAGGGATGGGAGGGATAAATAAATGAAAATGACATCACCATCCACTAGCGGTAATGGCTGAGATTATTATAAATGAATTAGCGCTTTTTGTGTGGAAACGAGGAGGAGCGTTTAAATGCACTTCCAGGGGTGAGAGAAATATTTCTGCTCTGGTTCCCCCCCCATTCCCCTGTTTCTGTCCCTCACAAAAAGAGAGACACTGAGACTTTTACTGTTTGATTTTGATTTTACCAAGCAAACGGTTTTAGCGGACGGACGAGCGGTCGGGTGCGTAGGTAAACTTTCACTATAAAACGGACCAATCAATGAAAGGCACGGAACCGGAGGGGCGGGGCTTACGGAGGAAGCAGGGTTCGCTTTCATGTGGGGATGCGTCGCCATGGAAACGGAACAGTGTACAGGCTTTATTGGGGGGGGTGGGGGTGGGATTGGGGGTGGGTGAGGGTTTAGTTCCAGGGTTTGGGGGGGGGGGGGGGGGACCAAGCGCTTGCTTGGTCTTAGGGGGGATTATGTGCATATTCATCAGTACGAGGCCAGCAGGTGAAGATCCCTGGCTTGTGGGGGGGGGGGGGGGGGGGCAGCTCATCCGTTAGGTAAACAGGCCCCCAGAATTGAGCTGCGGTTGCCAGGATGAAAGTGTATCCACTGCGTGGGGGGGCGGGGGGGTTGGGTTTGGGTT
>NC_049204.1:5301796-5331796 GCF_013347855.1 Anguilla anguilla | reverse complement strand
ACCTCGCCGCCCAGTGGCTGTGGACTCGGGGGCCTGCCCTGACCGAGGCGGAATGTGGGGGTTACTGGGCAGCAGGTCAGCGCTGGCCGAACAGAGCCAAAATGGACGCCGCTGCGTGCCGGGCGGTATGTAGGCTGATGCATACACAGTCATGCTGTGGGCACCGCTCACACACCATGCCGAGCCCTACACACTGCTGCATGCCTGTCACGGTCTCACACACACACACACACACACACACATGCATACATGCACACATACGCACACACACATACACACACACACACGCACACACACACACATACAGCGTACAGTTCTTCAGTGTACAGACTTCAGCTTGCGCCGTCAGCTAAGAATAAGTGTTTATAATTTAAATGCAGCCCATGCAGTCAAGTGATTGTGTCCACATAAAAACACAAATGCCAAAGATTCAGCATGGCAGACTCCTCAGATCTCCCATGTAGCGTTGACCTGAGTAACACTCTCTATGTCTGAACTCACTACAGGTTACACGCTGCATGTTGGACATCAGCAGATGTTTTCAGCCAGAGGAACTACAGAAGGATTTTCAAGCATTAACCACACAAGTTAGAGGTAAGTAAAGTGACAATGAACTCAGTGGCATCATGGATCTGTGTGCCACAAAGACCTGCTCTCTCTCTCTCACTCACTGTTACCTGGTCCAGAGAGACAGTTAAGGGAGTGTCATCTTAAGATGGACACCAGAGTTCAGTCTGGTTCTCCAGTCTCCTTACTGGACAAGCAAATGCAGGTCATGTGGCGTATACTATACTTCACATGCTGCTCTCATGTTCATATTTTAAAGGTGTAAGAACATTTTTGTCAGCAATGTTATCAGAGAGGTGAACTGTTGTATTTTTGCAAAATGTTCTAATTTTGTTCATGAATGCTTATTCTGCATCTGTGTCAGAGGTAGAATGGCCTGTGTTATTTTTGCCTAAGCATGGCTGCTTAGGATGTCAGTGTCATCTGAGCTTCAGAGGAAAAAGCGCACAAACCGAAAAACTCAAAAACTAACTTAAAAGAAATGGGAGAGAAAGAGCGGATTCCCCTGGACTGATAATAAATTGAAAAAACCCCACCCAAAATCCAGGATCATCCCTGGCGTAATGCCGCGGCAACAAAGGCCGGGGGGGGCGTTTGGGGCGTCGCCCCCCCCCCCCCCCCCCCCCCCCCCCCCCCCGATTCTTCCGCCCGGTCGCCATGCCAACCTTTATTTGGCTGGCGGCGGTGGGCGAGGAGGGTCAGCGCCCGCCGCCCCCTTTCATCCGCCTCCCGTGTGCTAATCGGGCGGATTAGCGCCGCGGACACGCTAGCGCCCAGACGTGTCCAAACACGCCGGGGTCGCGGGGGGGTCACGGGGTCGCGGGGTCGCCGACCTTGGCTCTGCGGCCAAACAGCGGGCTGGCAAGGGGGGGGGACGGGGGCAACTCTCCCCCTGCGGAGTCCTTGCCTACAGGCCCCCAGGGGCACGTCTTTAATCAGCTCAGCCCCCCCCCCCCACCCCCCCCCTTGAGTCTGGGGCTGCTTCAGCTTTGTACAGCTGCCCCACAAAAGGCCCGGCGTCTGAATGGACAGTGCAGAGGTCAGGCTGACCGTGGGGTGCGGGCCACGCCTTTAAAAAAAAAAAAAAAAAAAAAAAAAAAAAACACTGCCCGGTACCCCCCTCTCCCTCTGCCCAACGCCGCTGCCACTGAACCCGCAGCTGATGGGCCTCAGGCCTTAAAGCTGAACACTTTACTTAACGATTAAAAAAAATATAAATAAAAAACACCATGGGGACCGGCAGCCAAAAGAGTTCACGCACCGATGCACCGTTTTTAAATAGAGCACAGTGCACACAGGTCTCCTGTCACAAATTTGATTTAATTCAACCCACATGGGACAGGGCCCCAGAAGCCAGAAACGGCCGCTCCCAGACTCCAGTCCCAGAGGGCCACATGTTCTGGCATTGTTCACCAATTAAGTGCTTAATTGAAGTCACTGATTGGCTGAAGAATCACACACACCTTGCTTTTCATCATGGACTTTTAACTGCTGATTTATTGAGGAACTCACTAATACCTGCAGAGGCATTCTGTAATGCAACTATTTTATGAAAAACTGGTTGCAGTTTCACCCCTCAGAACAACCTGAACATTCACCTTTTTCTGAGAAAAAATGTAGTTGATTATAAAATAATATAATTAATAACAGAACTATTTTTCTCACTAAAATTGTAAATAAAGGAGGTAATAATATGGCATTTAATTGGCTATGGAGTACAGTGAGGTCTGACACCTCCAATCCAGAAATCAACTGACTTCAGAACTCAACGGAATTAAATAGAATACACAAAAAGAAAATACCAGGTACTTTGTAGACCATAGGTTAAATATTTTAGCTGGTTAGTATGCCTAAAAACAAAAAATGCCAAAATCCTAAATTTGTGATTTTTTCATTTGGATGAGATATATCTAATAAATATTGAAGGAGATATATTTATACAAAAATACATTTTTTTCAGCAAATCAGCAACGTATAAAGGACTATGGTCTTATGTCCAAAGAGCAAAAGAATACAAAAATCCTAAACAGGTTAATCAATATGGACTACAATGAATACAATCAAAATTTATGAAGATAATTCATTGTTCTAGTAATTCAGCTAAATGAATAAGTCTTAGAGGCACTAGAAATATTGTATCTTCAAACAAATACTAACTAGATGGCAGAGGACATATGTAGGGTAGAAAATCAATGGATCATAAAACTGAGCATCGTATTCCCAGGAGGACTAAACAAACACACATAAAACTCCAGAACAAGAGGGACCAAATTCTTCCCACTCAAAAGCTCCAGTCCACCGAATGGCCAGTGCAAACGTTCTTTCCCAAGGAGCCCCCATAATGGGCAACTTGAGAATGATGCTTTCCTAACATAACCCTGAATGCTAAACTTATCCCCAACCCTACCCTACCCTAACACTCTCCCTAACCCTAATTCTAACCTAACTATAAATCTTAGGTCTAGCCCTTGGAGTCATTTTTAAAGTATGGTTTTTCTGCTAAAATGCAAGAAAAACACATAAAATATGATCAATCTATTCATATTGCAATGAAATGTGTTTGAAGCCATTTATTACGGTTGATTTCATTTATGCCAAACCACAACGGAAAGTTACTGTAGGAAATTATGGAAAATTACATGTTTAGTTTGTGTGAAACATATTGGTGAGGTTTAGTTGTAGCTTGCCATCATTTTGATGAAAATACTTTTAAAAAGTATTTTCAAGAGTATATTTTTGTTTATGTGAGTAACTTTTTAACTGATAACTTTTTTTGTTCAGACCAAATACTTTTGTTCAGATTTCATTTCTGCCACCCCAACAGATTAGGGTTGGCATAACCTTATGCCAACCCTACGGATTATATACGTATTGTTGCACAGCAACATTTAGTGCTTTTAAAATGATGTACATGTTTGACCCAAAGGGAAACGTCAGTGTCTTCTCAATAAAGTTTCATTTTTATTTCAAAGTTCGCAGGAAAGGATTCTTTTCAACATGAGATGTTTTCGTGTTTTTTATTTGTTGTCAGACATGTTGAAGGTGAAATACACTATGAGCCAGAGACAGGCAAAGAGCAATGAGCTCCAGACGACAGACCAAGCCTTTGACTCAGGACTCAATTACTACCAGCCCGTACACCAGCTCAGTTAGTGTGCTGACTTACTGAGTTAACAAGAGAACCCAATGCTTTCTGCATCAGAGAACTCAAATACACTAATTCTATTTGAGCTGTCGGGTCCAGCAAAACAGTTGATTTCGTTAAGGATCCTGTGGACGGTTAGACTCTGACCTTATTTGGACAAAAATAATATTAATCGATGGAACTGCTGTCTGAAATTCACAGACCAGCAGGCACTGTGATTGGACCAGGGGTCACCCAAAACAAGACAACTTTTCCTAAATATTTTCCTGTCAACAGGAAACAGACGTTGCTGCGATACATGTAGTCTCGACTTGGGATAACACGACCTGTAGCTGAATTGTTATGAATGAGGTGAGCTTATGAAGTAGATTAGTAAAATGTGCAGAAGTAAAAGCTTCTCTACGTGTGAAAGACGTCCTGTAATCACGATTCCCTTTCACTTTTTCAACATAACTGAGTAACTGAGAGAATGCAATAACATGCCTCAATGTTACCAACTATTTCTTGTTCTTTATACTTTTGTTTTGTGATGTCACAGGAGAGGTCAAAGTGCCAGATGTGTTTTGTGATGTCACAGGTGTGATTCTTGATGATGTGATGGGTTGTATAGTTATTGCCAGCATTACAGAATGTTAGAATAAAATTATATCCGTTGAGCAAATGTAGACACTGAATGATGTAATCCTTCCACATGTGTGTGTGTGTGTGCATGTGTGTTCACTGGCAGGTGAAATAGCTTCTATTGTGTTCTACTCATTAAGGAATAACCCTGGTACTCCTCTGACAGCTGGCTGAGAAAGCAGAGCTCTGATAGGGGATTCATTAGGGTGTGTGTGTGTATGTGTATGTGTGTGTGTGCGTGTGTGTGTGTGTATGCGTGTGTATGTGTGCGTGTGTGTGTGAGTGTGTGTGTATATGTGTGTGTATGTTTGTGTGAGTGTGTGTGTGTGTGTGTGTGTGTGTGTGTGTATGTGTATGTGTGTGTGTGTGTGTGTGCATGTGTGTGTGTGCGTGCGTGCGTATGTGCATGTGTGTGTGTGTGTGTGTGTGCGTATGTGCATGTGTGTGTGTGCGCGTGTGCGCGTGTGTGTGTGCGAAAGCCAGTTGAATTAACGAAGGGCTCCAGCGCAAAAAGAGCAGCGCCAGAGAGAGAACAATCCCCCGGGGACGCCGCGCAACCTGTTAAATCCTCTCACCTCTCCGCTGAACATCCTAAAGCCATCATAACAACCAGCCCGCTCCAGGGGGCTTCAGCTTCAAATCGGTCAAACGGAACCTCGTAAGAATTCACAGAGTGGGTCGGTCGTATCGAGGATCTGCGGCGGGCAATCTCCCACTCCTGCAGGACCAGTCAGTATGTGAGGCCGTTGTTTGCACCAGTTAACCAACCCTCAATTAGGTAATTAGCTTTATGCACCAACGCCAATTCACTTGCAGATTTAGACCACAGTAACTGGTTCATACAGAGACTCTAACACGGTCATTGACAAGCTTATCAATGAATGTGGCTAAAAACGAAAGATCACATACTTTATTGGTCTAATTAAATCATTAAGAGGAAAGGCCAGCATGAAATCCAGAAATGGACTTTGTCTTCCAGGAATGGGACTCCCCAACCCTGATACACACATCTAAAGATCTGGTCGTAGAGAGCTCCAAGTTCTGCTGTGTTTTTACATTAAAATCAGCAACCAGTTCAGACCCACGATACAAGATGGGGTGAGTTAATTATTTAATCAACTGCTTTAATTAAGAGTTAATTCCTGAGTAAGAGCAGGCACCAGTAGACCCTGTGATCGGCCAAAACCTGGGATTAGTAGCTGCATTACAGTGAAAAGAGACTAGGGCACGGATATTAAGCTCCAGTCCTCCTGGGCCACAGGTATTTGTGGTTACCTTTCAATCAGCAGTAATCTTAACAAGGGGTGCAGATTCTGTAGCCAATCAATGACCTTAATCAATGGTTAGTGCTGAAACTCTCCACAAGCCAACGGACACAGCAGATTGGACTCAGACATTTGTGGATCAGGACCGCTGCACTGAGGCAGAATGGGATGTCACAGCCCATAGATGACAGTCACGAAACAATGGCATTGTACTGTATGTGTGGGCCTTTCAGTCAGAGACGGTGGCATTCTGGCTCTTCATTAGGCAGGCTGTTGGGATCACTTGTGGGAGGATGACCGGGGGGCACTGACTGCCACCTCCAATTTTGCTGGCCCCTGCAGATTCAGCCCATGAGATCCAACAGTGTTTCGTGCAGCACCGGACAAATTTCAAGTGCAAGTTTATAGGGAGATAAATAGGAAAGTAGCAGAGCAAAAATTTAGAAAGGATCTGCCTCCGGCTTGTCCCCAGCAAGTGTTGTTTCCAGACAGTAAGTCAAGAGTGTCTTTTGAGCTCTTGAGATCTGTCTCACTTTAGGGACTAGATGAAGAAGAATGTTACAGATGTTACAGTCTACACTGCTTGACCTATCATGGGGTCCTTACCCTGTGTGACATCATCACTGCCCTTTGTGACATCATCACGGTCAGAGTATAGCCAGTTCCAGAACTCCCAGCTACTGGCGGCAGCCTTAGTGTTAGTCGTCTGTATAGTGTCACTAATAGGGTGATGGCTGCACTCCCAGGCCTTTAAAAAATAAAATAAAAAAACCCTTCTGCCTGGCACATTATTTGATGAAGTGCCTGATGGTGGGGATGTGCCGGAGTAGAGTTTGACCTCTATACATCTCCCCTAATGAAGTCAGAGCGGCACAGGGCCCCCCCTGGAGGTTCTGTGCCGGGCCGCGCTAATGGTGGACTGCCAGTGGGGCCTCACCGGGTCACAGAACCCCGAAGAGCAATTAAATCAAATTGGAGGCTCCTCTGAGGACCAAGCCGCCCACTTAATCACCAGAATGACCCACTTCCTCCCTGATAAATGGGCCAGGGGATCGAAATCTGTTGCTGGTCATTAATCTGGAACTAATCAGGAGGAAAAAAGCGCAAAGTTGTTTTATTTCTTAATTAGCCAGTTATTTCACTGCAAATGGGGAGGGAAGGGGGGTGGGGGGGAGGGGGTAGAGGTGCTGGGGGAATGAAGGAAAAAGATGCGCGCTCCACTGCTGATCCATAACTCCATACCGCAAACACCCCCCCCCCCCCCCCCCCCGATGATACTCAAAGCCAGGCAGGGCATTCCCAGGGATGGGGAGGAGGGGGGCACGTCTACCTTCTCTTTCTTTCCTCAATTTCTGCCTGGGCCACTGACTGAGAAATGGGTGCTGGGCTGTCTTTTGACAGGGGGTGGGGTGAGGAGAATGACGTTGCAAGCTCTATTAACACAAAAACATGGGATCTTAGGGACTTAGCCCTGACTGCCGCCTACATTTCCCAGCATGCTTCTGTGTTAGTCCTTCAGGGTTTTGCATGGAAGCACTGGAGACTGCAGCCAAAACCAGAACCACAAAACTAGGAATTGAAATACACTAAAAGCTGTGCAGCATCGGCCATTAATAACCTGTGGGCTAAGTTAGTATGGTAGCAGAATATCCTCTGGGGAAACTAAGTTGCTGCTAGAAGGATAGCCGGAGTCCAAAGGCCCCTGGGCATGAACTTGGGCCCAGCCCCTCCATCATCAGAAAAAGGTAGCAGCAGGGATTGTTGGGGCTCTTGAGGGCCCACTTAACCTTCGGGCCGCTGGACATGCTTCCGACAGGTTCATTGGTAATACATGCTTAGCTAGAAGAGGTGTTGATGGGACAGCAGGGGGGCAGTGTTCCCTCTGGACCAGATAAACTCAAAATTCCAATGTTCAAGGATGGAGACACCTTTGTAGGAGACGTGACATGTTTTAAATGAAACATTAAAACTGACACCAATCAAGAAAAATCACATCCCTGAATGCATAATTGGACAAGGCCTGGCCCTGGTCTGACACGGAGCTGTCTCACTGCAGTGCCTATCCCCCTCTCTCCCACAGCTCAGACCGTGGAGCCAGGCTGGGGGGCCCTATCTGGCAAACATCACAGCCACAAAGCTTCTCATGCAAGGCAGAGTGGCGGAGAGGATGATCGCAAACAAAAGGGCTGAAAGGAGACCAAAGGCCAAGATAGGGTCACCTGACCAGACGTCTCTCAACAGGTGAGGATAACAAGCAAACAGGCAGAGCTCGAGGGAGCGCGGAAGGCTTGCGATCTACCTGGGTGGGCGCTGGCCACAGCCCATTGAGTTCGCCCGAAGAGGTTCTGCATCGTATTGCAAAGGTTTAGGTCCACTTGTTAACTTGTGAAGTCCTCTGCTCCCTTCTATGAGTCTTTTGTTGTCTTATCGGATACAATCGGAATCTGGGAGTAGGCTTACAGGGGACCTAGCTTTGCATGCCAGGCTTGTACATCTCCCCCGTAAGTCTGTAGAAAAGCGGTGTGGTTCAGAGCAATGATCCCACCTAACTTTCAAACTATCCTAACAATGTAATGGTGTTGCGTTACAGCAATCGCATCGACACAGCAAAGGCAGGTCTGAGGTTAGGACGGCAAACCAGCGAAGCAAGTAAAACTACGAGAGACAGAGAAGGGGTTGCGTAGCAAGAAGCGGCATGAGCCGAATACATCACACTTCTACGAACCGCTCTGTGCGAGACTGACCAGCGTCTAAAATAGTGTGACCTCCCTGGAATGGTGTATCACTGCTGCAAACAAGTGCTGTTTCCCAGACGGTAAGGTCACAGTATCTTTTGTATCAATTGAGATCCGATCATCTGGGTTTTGGAGACAAAGCGAGCATGACAGTCTGCACGGCTGTGGCGGAAGATGGACAGCGACTCTTTAGCGAAGATGGACAGCTGGTGTTCATATTGTGGTGATGAACACCACTGGGGGGGGCCACAGAAGAGACATGACCGACAGGTGTGGAAAATCCTCAGCCTTTGTGACGTCATCGTTGCCTTTGTGACGTCATCGTTACATTTTTTTTGTGACAGATTACCCTTCCGTTGCTTTCTTTCCTGCCGAGCTCCTTTGTGACGGACACCCGGAGGTCTTGCCTGACCGGCTCCTCTCTATTCCTGGGTGGCCAGGGTTCAGACGCTTGGCCCCCGCGGCTGACCGCACGGACGATCTCTCCCCTCTCCACGGGGAGGAATCAGGGAAGGGACAATACAAACCCCCCCGTTCCCTCCTGTTCCCCCAACTCCAGCCTGGGGTCGGACCTCTGCAGAGCTGGGGGGCGCACACTCCGTGGGGTGGGGGGGTGGGGGCTTTTGTGCATGTCGCTGACCACTGACAAAAGCCTTCAGGGGCCAGTGGTCAAGATGAGCGGCTGAGGTGGGGAGGGGAAAAGGTGGGACTCCGATGCCCCTGCTCCTAGGGCCTAATCTGGAAGGAGACTGGCCTGCCTATCTATTTAGGGGAATCGCAACAATGAAACTCACCCCCCCCCCGCCCCCCCCCTACAATAATGTTTGTGCAGAGCTTTTATCCCCCCCGATTCAACCCCTCCTGACATGGAAGAATGGACCAGAATCAACGACTATGTCACGCCTTCCTGAAATATCTGTTGGCCGAGCACTTATCTTTTCGTTTCCATAGGGAACTGCAATTTCCAAATTCAACAATCATACTTCTGCAGGTCCCCGGGACTTACTAACTACACATTAACACTTCGTTAGAGATCGAGAATATTTTAATGGAAACCTTTGTAGTCAACACAAGGGACAGAACCCCTGCAAACTGGCCTCAAACACATCTGGGCTTCAGATCTACTCTGCCCCTCTAATCCCACTGGCCCTCATTGGGCCAATCAGAGTAAAGAGGTGCAAAATCCAGGTTCAGAGTAAAAAGGAAAAGTTCTCCCCAGTATTTTGTTATAATCACCTGGATTTGCTAATTAGTGCAATTCATCAGCCAGGGGGTAGGACTAATTAGTGAAATAAGCTGGCTGATTTTCCTGGGTGGAAGAAACACAACGGCAGGACTTTCCATTTCTGACTCCGCCCCTCTGATCCCATTGGCCCTCATTGGGCCAGTCAGGGTAAAGGAGTTTAGTCATGGCCAACCGGCAGAGTTATCACAGGTAGCTTACTATTAAAATACAGTATTTAGCGTAGTCATCTTTCACCAGGAATATGTTAACATGCACTGCATGCAAAAACCCTGTATGTCTGCATTTCCCAGACCAGTGGGATTTGCTTATATATTTTTTTTAATGAATTTTTTCACCGTGGTTGGTAACTTATCACAACAGCTCAGGAGTTATCCAGGTTTTATATTGATAATTTTAATTAAATTTGGTTGAGGCCCAAATTCATAATAACACTACCGCTACTGCTGTTGCTAATAATCATAAGAACAATATGTATGTAATAGTGCGTAGCATGTATTTACTATTAAGGAACAGAACAGAAGGATTTAAACTTTGCTTTACTTCATAACAGCGGAAGCAGAGGGAAGAAAAGCGTTGTAAAATGGCCGTCCCTGGATTCCGAGGAGCTGGCAGCGTGTGAGATTTACGAGGCAGGGCTTAAACTTAATGGGGAGCATGAAAGGGGGGACCAGGGGGGCCCAGGCCGGCTCCCGGCCGTGATTAAGACGGAGGGGCAGAGGACAGGATGTGGGGTTATTTCTGTGCGTCCGGTCGCCCGTGACCACGGCCCAGCATGCAGTTCTGCATGCGCGCGTGTGGGCCGGCCGGCCGGGGCGGGTGGACGTTGTGGGGCAGGAAGTGGAGACGCACGGGGCTGTGACCTCTGGGTAATGAGTCACCCTGAGGGCTTGCGTCCCGCCGGCTCGCTCCCCGCACGCTGCCCGACCACGTCCCTCTGTTTCACACCCCCCCTCCCCCTCCCCTCCCCCCCCCCCCCTCCAGCCGTCACGCCCAGGTAAACTGACTCCCATAGAAACCTGAACCCAGAAAATAACCAGCAGCCGTTACCGTCTCCGTGCTCCGTGGGGACCGCTCGGGCCCGAAGGCATGAAGCGGCTGCCACACGCTCCGAATCTGGGGAATTAGGGGGTCACACGTCCCTCTCATGGGGTGGGGGCGGGGGCAGAACAGAGGGCGGGTCTGTTCTGGGGGGGGGGGGGGGGGGGGGGGGGGGGGGGCAGCTCCAGTACAGGTACAGGAAATGTCTACCAGTCTGTTCTGTGGGAAAATGTGACAATCTCTTTCAGGTGTGCGAGCATGTTCCAATAGCTGCGCTGATGACAGCCTCCCTACCTGAAAAGGCCTCTACCCACTGCTCTATGCCATAAGATCTCTACCCGCCGCTCTACTCCATAAGATCTCTACCTGCTGCCCTACATCATGAGACCTCTACCCACCGCTCTACTCCATAAGATCTCTACCTGCTGCCCTACACCATGAGACCTCTACCTGCTCCTCTACTTGAAAAGGCCTATACCCACCGCTGTACACCGTAAGGTCTCTGCCTGCCGCTCTACACCATAAGGCCTCTGCCTGCCGCTCTACACCATAAGACCTATAACCACCGCTCTACACCATAAGGCCTCCACCTGCCGCTCTACACCATGAGACCTCTACTTGCGCTCTACACCATGAGACCTCTACCTGCGCTCTACACCATAAGGCCTCCACCTGCTGCTGTACACCATAAGGCCTCTACCTGCCGCTCTACACCATAAGGCCTCCACCTGCTGCTCTACACCATAAGGCCTCTGCCTGCCACTCTACACCATAAGGCCTCCACCTGCTGCTCTACACCATGAGGCCTCCACCTGCTGCTCTACACCATAAGGCCTCTGCCTGCCGCTCTACACCATAAGGCCTCCACCTGCCGCTCTACACCATAAGACCTCTGCCTGCCGCTCTACACCATGAGGCCTCCACCTGCTGCTCTACACCATAAGGCCTCTGCCTGCCGCTCTACACCATAAGGCCTCCACCTGCCGCTCTACACCATAAGACCTCTACCTGCGCTCTACACCATAAGGCCTCCACCTGCTGCTGTACACCATAAGGCCTCTACCTGCCGCTCTACACCATAAGGCCTCCACCTGCTGCTCTACACCATAAGGCCTCTGCCTGCCACTCTACACCATAAGGCCTCCACCTGCTGCTCTACACCATGAGGCCTCCACCTGCTGCTCTACACCATAAGGCCTCTGCCTGCCGCTCTACACCATAAGGCCTCCACCTGCCGCTCTACACCATAAGACCTCTGCCTGCCGCTCTACACCATGAGGCCTCCACCTGCTGCTCTACACCATAAGGCCTCTGCCTGCCGCTCTACACCATAAGGCCTCCACCTGCCGCTCTACACCATAAGACCTCTGCCTGCCGCTCTACACCATAAGACCTCCACCCGCCGCTCTACACCATAAGGCCTCTGCCCGCCGCTCTACACCATAAGGCCTCTGCCTGCCGCCCTACACCATAAGGCCTCTGCCTGCCGCTCTACACCATAAGGCCTCTACCTGCCGCTCTACACCATAAGACCTCTGCCTGCCGCTCTACACCATAATGCCTCTGCCTGCCGCTCTACACCATAAGACCTCTACCTGCCGCTCTACACCATAAGGCCTCTGCCTGCCGCTCGGCTCGTTAAGGGTTGGCATTGTTGGCGGTGACGCTCAGACAGGCCCCGGCCGGGCCCCGGATGGCGGAGCTCCAGACTAATAAGGGCTAATTCACCAGCCGGGCCTCAGGGCCGGCAGGCGGCCAGGTTCCCAGGACAGCTCCAGACCACTTAAAGACGAACAGCCCAAACAGCACAAAGGAGGGGCCCCAAAGTCACCCGGGGACGCATTCAGATCCCACACAGGTAGTCCCCTACAAACGGCCCAATTCATTATAAGTGACACAAGGGCCATTCAAAGGGGACAGGATGTGTGCTGCTTCACAGGACCTCCCCCTCCCCCTCCCCCTCCCCCCTCCCCCCTCCCCCCTCCCCAACAACCTCCCACCCATCCTCCCCATCCCGTTCCAGACTAGACTCATCTGCCCCGAGTCTTTATGGTTAGACAGCACCAGGGGTGGTTGTCCTGGATGTCGAATGGTCCCTCTGTTATTCGAGAAAAAAAAAACAACATTTATTAACAAAACCAATTTGCAAACAAAGGGAAAGTTGTTACTTGTTTGGATATAAACTGGTTGAAAAGCTCAAAAAGGTTTTTTGTTGTTGTTTTGCTTCATGGCTAGAAATAGGTTTTTGGGAGATTTCGTCCAACGGCTGTTTGTAATGAACTTTCATACATCTGAATAAAAGTGCACTGCTTCAAAACAGAAGAGCTACAGTATATGGCCATGTCCATGAAAGAACACAAAAATTTCAATATTTAATAATGAACTCAATTTAATGTCATATTTTATACAATGTAAGAATGGATTGCTCAGCAAAGGTGAATTGCCATGACTTAACACAAGTAGCCACATGTGCAACAATGAGCTATGTGTTAATGATAATGAATGTTAATTAATTAATGTTGATGTAATTTTTCTGTAAATTGTGTTGGGACTGTGTGAGTGAGACAGTGTAGAGGAAATAAATGGAGTCACAGCGTGATTAAACCTTTGAGGAATAGGTTTTTTTGGAACGTTTTTTTGAAACTCTTTTCTAGAACTCCACTGCTAGTAGCTATTGTTACATCAGCATTAGAACGTTGAGTCAAGAACATTCTGAACACATATTTGTGACCTCACACCTGAAAGGGTTAAAACTCCGCTGTCCCTCTGGGTCCCTGTGGCCTTGTTTAGCGTAGTCCCTGGCAACAGCCTGTTCACCGGTCACTGCCCCAGTTCCGCACAGGAACATCTCTGTAGCCTGTCACTCACAAGGTACAGATGTCAGAGGGGGAGGGGGTGGGGGTGGGGTGCGGGGCGGGGTGGGGAGCATGGGCTGGGGTCAGCCTTGGACCCAGGGTAATGACCAAAAGAGTACCTCTGACGATAACGAGAAGCACAAGCTGAATCGTGCAAACAGTGTTTCACCATATAAACAGCATGAAACACGGCTCTGGATAAGAGCATCGGCAAAATGCCTGAATGTTAAATTTAAATGGGATAAAGGTCTTAATCAGATGTATCTATTCTGATATCTATACTTGATGATGCAGGTGGAAATGTTGCGTGCACTTTTTAACTTATGACCAGCTTATGACAAACTTATGGCAACAAAGGATCTATCAGCCATTTTCTTTTCTATTTTTACATGGCATTATTTTCCATGGATGATAAAGTAATTATTTCAGAATAATCATGAAATAAAAATGCAAAACCTTTCCATGGTAAATATAACTTTTTCATAATTTGTGAGAAAAAATAAAATAAAATAAAGGAGCAAGACACTGTGCGGGACAGAGGAGAAAATCTGGCACCAATATAATTACCGTTTGAACTGAAGCAATCCTAAAACAAGAAAATTTGTTTTTTTCTAAAACAAGAAAAAAACAAATACAGGTGTTTGTATTAAGTTACACAACACCTGCCTTTGCCAGTCCTTAGTCTGGTAACATACATCCAGATGTTTTCAGATATTAAGGGAAGTTTTTTTGTATCATTTTTACTACTTGCCCCCCCCCCCCCCCCCCCCGGTATAGCAGACTCCTATAGGCTGCATGGCTTTGATGTCTTTACATGCAGAGCGTGTGCATGTCTCAAAGACACGTCAGTATCTCTGATGTGTAATCATACGACGCTGCTGCGCGCCTCCCGTCTGTGTTCCGACAGGTCCCGTGCGAGCGTTTCTGACGGGTCGTTCCCCGAGTTTACTTACTATGTCACTCTTGAATTATGCCCCCGTTTCAGACAGTTCCCCTCCCCAGGCAATGAAACATAAAACACAGTTCGCCCAGAGACATCTTTAAAAAAAAAAAAAAAATGAATGGAAGTATTCATTTTCTAAGTTCATGTTTCAAAAGTACAGATGTTGAAGGGAACATAACTGTGTCATAGGTATCCAGCGTCTATCCCTCAAACAAAAAAGCAAAGAACGATTTTTACAATTTTGTGAGAACCTCAAAATGTGTACAGAAAGAAGGAAATTGGGGGGGTGGGGGGGGTATAATCACTATGACAACACGGAAGAAAGACATGCGTTGCCCCATGCGAAGGTTTGAGCATTGAGGGGCGATGAACTGTGAAAGAGTTAACAATGCCTTTAAAGTCATACCTCAGCAGGTCAACTGTTTGGTTAAGATCACCGACCGTGACTTGCACAGAAAACTCAAAGGCTCAAAATGGATTATAATATCATTCAGAGACGAGCGAAACTCAAAACCCGAGGTTTGGCGAGATAATCTGCTCACAGCAGCAGATGGACACGTTCATTACTATTTAAAATCTGTTTTAGGTGGAAGATGATTTAAAAAAATTGCTCACCATCTTTATTATATTTTAAACTGATGCCGGCAAGTCGGTCTAAAGTTTTAGTCTCTGAAAATTTAACCACAGGGCTTTTGCTTTTGAAACAATTTGGTAATGAGTTTGAGGGAAATAACAGAATAATAGAATACTTCTCTTTGCTGTAAGAAGCCTTGAAAACATTTCCCCACCAATTATCTGTTGTCAAAAAGGTGTCACGGCAAACATTCCAAAGCCCCCCTTAGAAAAACTTTAAAAAGCAGGAAGTGAACTCCACAAAGCAAGGAAAAATCGATCTCGAGAGGCTCTTAAGAAATGCATCTCAAAATGAGTGCTGTGGCATGACTTTTGTCCTCACACCATTTTTCTCTATTTGTTATGAACTTCTTCCACAAGAAAATGAGTGATTGGCAGTAACAGATGCATAATAATGTTTGGGAAAACAATGACCTATTAGCAATATTTTTAATAATCTCAATATGCGTCATTGTAAATAAACCCTCCATTCCTGGCAGTCATAAAAGCAATCCCTTTTGTCTTTTATTTTGCTGTCATAGTTTTTTGTGTAAGCAATAATTTGCCTTAGCAGGAATTTAATATAAGTAATCTAAGAAAGAATTTGCTTGCAAGCTTATTGGTTTATTGGTCTGCGGGAGGGACTGAAGTGTTGGGTGGATATATAAAAACAAATATATCCACCCAAGTATTTTTGTATAATTTTGTATCTTTGTATTTTAAATATGTCTCCTTTTGTCATTTCATGGATTAAATTTCTGCAAATGAAAAGGCACAATAAAATATATGTTCACACTCAAAAAAATTATATTTTCTGTAGTCTTTGTGCAAGAATGCATATTTAAAATTTTAAAGACTAATATTTAATTGCAGAACATTTGCCAGTGAGTGAATTGCATAATCCTGATAAATATACAAAACAACTCAAATTAAATCACCACTGGTGTCACCACTTCCAAATGAGTCGGTGACAATGGGACTTTCCTCCTGTTCAGTGCATCGGTTTGGCTCGTGTGCCATGCGAAGAACAGAGCGGCTGCTGCTTCCCAGGTTTTGGTTTTGTTGTTTCATCAGAGGGTTTAGTGGCGCTCTGCACAAACACTCCAAGAGCAGTTCCTTCCTGTCGTCTCGAGGAGCTTTGTGGAGCGGAGTTTTAACCGGAGACGGTCAGTTCTGTCGACAAACCTCAGCTCAGGCCAACACTTGCAACACTTTAATTTCCCTAATTAGTGTAAAAGTGCAGAAGGAAGGAACCTCAAAGGAGCCCGAGCCTTGCACAGAAAGGAAAAAAACTGAAAAAAGAAAAGAAAGGAACCGAGTCTTTGTTTTAAAAAAAACAAACAAAAAAAACACTCCTTATATCTCGAGAGCGAACCCGGTGTCATCACTCCGCACCTCCTTTATTCCCCTTCATTTGGAAGCTGCCATATTTTCCATCTAAACGGTCTCCCGGGAAACCGGTTATTTCCCATCCCTGTAGACCATGGACATCCCCCCCCCCCCCCCCCCTCAACTCCATCCGCCCCTCTCTTTTCTCTGGCATAAGACAATGGGGCAGCCGTGAATGGGCTCTAGGGTAGGTAAATGCATTCAGTGACACCAGCAGGATGACTCCATTCTGCACGGTCCCTGTAACATTTGTTTCCAGGCTTGTCTGAGGGCTGGGATGCCATGTTGGGCGCATTGTCCCCGTGCTCTCCGCACAGGCTCGCAGTTAATGGTGGCCTTGTCCAGGGCCACTGGCGCAGAAACTTTAGCCGGGTTTGGGTGGAAGGGGCTGGGGAGTGGGTGTGCAGGGGGTGTCACAAAAGGCTCGCAGGCCACCTCAGAGGTTGCTATGGGAAGTCCCCTCTCGGAAGGCGAAGGGGGGGGGGGGGGTCTCCTAACCTCAAAGACAGTGGCGATGATAACAAGGGGAACCGTCACCAAAAAATGTTGGAGTATCCACCCCCTCTACCACTCTCGCGCTTTTTCATTCTTACCCCTGCATCTGGCAGCTGTTATGCAGCCCGAATCTTTAAGAAATTGTTTTTTTTTTTTGTTTTTTTTTTTACATCATGGGTGTCGAATGTGTGCGTTCGTTCTCACCCCTTCCGTCAGCTTCGGCGCTCTCAGGTGAAGAGCCGAGGAGGAGGAGGAGGAGGAGGAGGAGGAGAGCAGACTCTGACTCTTGAGGAGAAGACAAAATGCGGAACCTGAAGAGCCGGAACTTTCCAGAACAGGTGCGCGGGTTTTTTTGGGGGGAGATGGTGAACGTGAAGTGGCTCCACACAGGGTGCTTAGCCCCCCTCGGCCCCTGGCCCCCCCCCTCCACCCCCCACCTGACCCTCACTCGCCCCCTCTCCTCCCCTCTGCCCTAGATGGTGGAGTGGCTTGCTTTTTGTCTGCCTCTCTAGCGCTCTAGGGTGGCCACTCTGCTTCCCTAGTGCTCCGCGGGGCTTCGCCTGACTCTCGGCATTAATCCCCCGCGTCCTGCCTGCTTCAGAGGGCTCTTTCAAGGGCCCGCGATACAGCAGCTCCGGCTAAATATACAGCAGCTCCGGCTAAATATACAGCAGCTTCGGCTAAATATACAGCAGTTTCGGCTAAATATCTGATGAAGTTTAGTTGTTTATTAAATGCTCTCACTCGAAGCGATTTATGATTTGGCTAAAGCTCTGAAACTCTTTAGACAGAGAATAAGATGTGCCTTATAAGTTCATGGCTGATCTTTCATAAGATGTGTCTTATAAGTATATGGCCCTTCTTTTATGTGTCTTACAAGTTAAAGGCTGATCTTTTATAATATGTGTCTTATAGGTACATGGCTGTTCTTTTATGTGTCTTATAAGTTAAAGGCTGATCTGTTATAATATGTGTCTTATAGGTACATGGCTGTGCTTTTATGTGTCTTATAAGTTAATGGCTGATCTTTTATATGTGCCTTATAAGTTAATGGCTGATCTTTCATAAGATGTGTCTTATAAGTTAATGGCTGATCTTTCATAAAATCTTATAGGTATATGGCTGTTCTTTTATGTGTCTTATAAGTTAATGGCTGATCTTTTATATGTGCCTTATAAGTTAATGGCTGATCTTTCATAAGATGTGTCTTATAAGTTAATGGCTGATCTTTCATAAAATCTTATAGGTATATGGCTGTGCTTTTATGTGTCTTATAAGTTAATGGCTGATCTTTCATAAGATGTGTCTTATAAGTTAATGGCTGATCTTTCATAAAATGTCTTATAGGTTCATGGCTGTTCTTCAACATGTATTTGTTTTATGGACATCTCAGCGCAAGCGCCCTCGGGAGACGTCCTTCTCTTCGGTGCACAGACGAGGGACAGACACGGCGGTGAAAGAAACGGCCTTGAGAAGGGAAGGGGGGCTTTGCCGTCGCTCTCTCTCTCTCTCTCTCTCTCTCTCTTTCTCTCTCACACTCTTTCTCTCTCTTGGTGGCTTTTTTTGTTCACGTCGCTGCGCTTGTGAAAAAGCAGAGTGGCGATAAAAAAAGGGCTCCTGTTCAGCGGGGCTGCCCTCTCCATTATGCCGCGGGTCCCAGAGATCAGATTCACACCAGACCCCACTGCACTGGAATTAAACTCTCATTTTGCGATCAGAGAGGCTGAGATGAAAGGAGTCTCCTGATTGTCGGAGCGAATAGCCTCTCTCTTTCACCGTGGGGGGGCTGAATTAAGAGCAGTCCCCCCCCCCCCCCCCAATTACCCCCACCCTCTCCCCACACACAGATGCACATTCTCACACAAGTGCCCACAAATACACAAAAATATACATTCACACAAGTACACACAGACACAGATGAAGATACACACACACACACACACACTAACACAAGCACAGATACACACACACACACACAAACAAACACACACAAGCAACAAGCACCCACAAATACACATACATGGACATTCTCTCAAGTACACACAAACAGAGATACAGACACACACACACGCACACGTTCCTCTAACAGAAGCCCACTCGGTACCTTTATGGGATCAGCATTAAGGGGATTTGAGAAAACCTCGCTACTTTAATGAAACGACACCCGGGCACACAGCATGCCCTCCCAGATTATGACACTTAGATACTCCAGGAATGAGGACGCGGAGAAAAGGAATGCAGCCATGGGGGGGTGGGGGTGGGGGGGAGGCCTCACCACGACGGACCACACGTGCTAAATAAAATCTATCAATAATCCTCGGACAGAAGGAGATTCCACAGCGGGAGGGAAGCAGGCGTGCAGGGGGGCTGGCCCGTAGCCAGTGCTGTTTTAGCTTAATGCTAACTGAAACGACCCTAATACCCAAGGGGCAAGACACACCGTAAGAGCTCAGTGCCAAATAAAACATACTAATACATTACATATGGTTCAGTACATTTTTTTTCCATTTTAGCAGAGGCTCTAATCAAGGGTGACTAACGCAAATTACATTTTGTATATAATAATTAATTCATACAGCTGTATATTTTACTGAGGTAGCTCAGGACGAGTATCTCGTTCAAATGGTAAATGGACTGCATTTATATAGCGCTTTCATCCAAAGCGCTTTACAACTGATGCCTCTCATTCGCCCATTCACACACACACTCACACACCAACGGTGAAAGGCTGCCATGCAAGGTACCAATCAGTTCGTTGGGAGCAATTAGGGGTTAGGTGTCTTGCTCAGGGGACACTTCGACACGCCCAGGGCGGGGGATCGAACCGGCAACCCTCCGACTGCCAGACAACCCCAGCATACAACAGCAGTCCCCCAGCTGGGATTTGAATACTATAAGTAACAAGCTCAGCTCTGTAACCATAACACCACACTGGCATCCTATATTTATTTAATTGAAATAAAAAACTTTATTGAGAAGAACGGGCAACTGACAGACAGACCCCAGTCTGCAGGCGCTGATCTGTTCCACGTTTTGGAGATTGGGTAAGGTGGGGTGTTCCCTAGTTGAATAATTGTTCCTGGAACACGGTGGCAAAGTGACACCTTGGAAACACTCCTTGTTAAGCACTCCTTGTTTAGGGAAAGAGGCAGCGAGACAGGAGGGTGGGGGAGAGAGGGAGGGGAACCAGAGAGAGAGAGAGAGAGAGAGAGAGAGAGAGAAGAAAAGAAAGAGGGGAGACAGAAAGAGGCGTTCTCCAGGCGTTCAGCCCTCAGTGATGTGACTCCAGTGCGGATGGCCGGGCTTTCCGCCCCCCGATCACCAACCGAAAGATTTACTGGCGCGAAACCCATAAAGAACGGGAGCAAAACTTCCTGTCGGATAATTTTACAGCCGGTACAGATAGAAATCGCACATAAATCAGTTTACTCCTCCGTCTCTCCGGGCGAGCGTGTAGAGTCAGCGGGTTGTAACCGCGTCAGAATGTAAATAGGGCACAGGAAAGGAGATATTTCATAACAGACAGGTGCTGAGGTGAAGAAGTGGGGGTGGGTGGGTGGTGGGGGGGGGGGGGGTATGGACATAATCAGGGTGTTTTGGCTGAGGGGCACAGCCAACAGGCATTGCACCCTTTGCAAAAACACACAGACCTCAAATCTTCTTCCTGGATAAATTTGCGGTCCTCTCAGCCCTGAAAAGGGAAACTAAAAAGGCCCAAAATGAGACTGCCCTAGAAAAGGGCACTAAAAGATCGCTAACCGACTCTCCACTCTGCGAAACGGCACTAAACAAGTCTCTGCTCCGGAGAAGGGCACTAAACAAGCCTCCGCTCCAGAGAAGGGCACTAAACAAGCCTCTGCTCCAGAGAAGGACACTAAACAAGCCTCCGCTCCAGAGAAGGGCACTAAACAAGCCTCTGCTCCGGAGAAGGGCACTAAACAAGCCTCTGCTCCGGAGAAGGGCATTAAACCAGCCTCCACTCCAGAGAAGGACACTAAACAAGCCTCTGCTCCAGAGAAGGACACTAAACAAGCCTCCACTCCAGAGAAGGGCACTAAACAAGCCTCCACTCCAGAGAAGGGCACTAAACAAGCCTCTGCTCCGGAGAAGGGCATTAAACCAGCCTCCACTCCAGAGAAGGACACTAAACAAGCCTCCGCTCCAGAGAAGGGCACTAAACAAGCCTCCGCTCCAGAGAAGGGCACTAAACAAGCCTCTGCTCCAGAGAAGGACACTAAACAAGCCTCCGCTCCAGAGAAGGACACTAAACAAGCCTCCGCTCCAGAGAAGGGCACTAAACAAGCCTCTGCTCCGGAGAAGGGCATTAAACAAGCCTCCACTCCAGAGAAGGACACTAAACAAGTCTCCGCTCCAGAGAAGGGCACTAAACAAGCCTCTGCTCCAGAGAAGGGCACTAAACAAGCCTCTGCTCCGGAGAAGGGCATTAAACAAGCCTCTGCTCCAGAGAAGGGCACTAAACAAGCCTCCGCTCCAGAGAAGGACACTAAACAAGCCTCTGCTCCGGAGAAGGGCACTAAACAAGCCTCTGCTCCGGAGAAGGACACTAAACAAGCCTCTGCTCCAGAGAAGGACACTAAACAAGCCTCCGCTCCAGAGAAGGGCACTAAACAAGCCTTCGCTCCAGAGAAGGGCACTGAAAGAGACTCCGGGACGTCCCGGAAAAGGACTGCCGACGGGACAGTGACTGAGCCGTGCGCCCGGGGGAACCTGAGATGATGCACACGAGGACACCGAACACCCAACCGTCTCCGAAACCCAACGTCTCTCCCACTGTTCCCCTGCTCGTTTTGGTTTTTTTTTTCTCAGAGAATCTGTAAGGTGATCTGCCATTGTCCCAGACTCATAGGAGAAAGTTCTCTGGAAGAGGGGGGTGATGGGGGGAGATGCTTTGTTCCCGGGAGGGTGCACACAACCGTACACCACCACCCTTGCTGAACTGCCTGTTGCCCGAGGCACCAGACCTCCCTCTAGGGAGAGTTCAAAGTCTCGAAAACCTTCAGCTATGCAGCACTTCGCATTTGTCCCAACAGAGTTCTCCACCAAGGAAGAATTCAACGTATTATTATGTCAAAAGCAGCACCCTGATGCACTTTGACCCAGGCCTGAAACTGAAACTCAGCATTTGTTCTAAACTTGCTATATTTGTCTTAATTTCCCTGTATTTGCATTTTCTTGTATTGTTTTAGTACAATATTTGTACGCTCTCGGAAAAAAGGGCTTCTTCGGCTTGTCTCCATAGGGGAACCCTCTATGGTACAGTAGGCGTGAAAAGAGTGAAACCTCCCAGATTCAATCGTTTTGTCCAACGAAGTACCCTTGCACTAGATAGGGTTCCTCTATGGATGCACAGAGGACCTTTCTGGAACCCTTTCTTCTGAGGGTGTAACATGACCCTGGGTTCTTGAAAAACACCATAAATCATAATTATTATCAAAGCCCATCTCAATCTGAGTAATGAAATTAAAAGCTTCGGAAATTTGGTATAGAGAATGCAAAGAAAAAACAGCTAAGTCGCGCTGGTATTTGGTTCCTCTGAAATCTCAGAGAGTACTCTAATTGGATGATTCAATAACTATCGGTTTTGGGTGCAGAGCTTCAAGCCCAAGAGCGGTCCTCAGAAATCAGTCCCTTTTGCTTGAGAGGGCGTGGAAGACATCTGCCCCCCTACCACACTCGCACCCTAGCCTGTTGGCTGTCTCGGCGAGGGCTAAAACAATGTTCGACCCACAATAAAGAAAAGCGAGACTCCCTGCTCCCCTGGTGTCCATCCCCCACTCCCCCCCCCCCCCGACCCCCCCAGGCAACCTACTTTATTTCCTGGGGCTGGATTTCCAGCATGCTCTGTCACTGCACACACTGGGCATGTCTGAATGGGCATGCCTACAGAACGTCCTTTGAGCCGCCGAGGGTGACCTTCACACTTCCGGGCGGGGCCAGAGCAATTGTGGGCAGGGCCAGAGCATTTGTGGGCGGGGCATCTGCTCCTGCCGTTGTCGGTTGGTGTGGCTGGAGTCTGTAAATCATCGCTGGGCGAAAGACCTTATCACAAGAACACGAAGGAAGGTGAAAAACTGTAAATTTAGGGTCAAGTTTAGGGTCATGTGATTCTTGATACTGGGCTTCCCGTTGCCACAAACTGTCCCAACGGACTGCTGTCATCTCCAGTGTGTGCTTGTCTACGACAGAAGTCCTCTAGTTTAATCCAAGAAGGGCTGGCGTGGGTAATGCAGCGCAGTGTAATTATGAGATAACTAGGCTAATGACTCGAGAGGTTGCAGGCTTCATTCCAAGGTGGGGCAGTGGTCCTGTACCCTCCAGCAAGGTACAATAAATAGCCAGCTGTATAAATAGGTTGTATGTAAGTCAATAGAGAAAACCAAGAGTGAGTTGTGTAAGACGTGGCAGGTAAAGACGTCAGCTAAATGTAAATGCAGCGACAGGTGTTACTTAGGCTGACGACAGCTGTGGTACCAAGACGCATTCAGATAGAACAAACCCCGGTTAGTGAACTGGACTTGTACCCGGCTGTAGGATAAAATCATAGGTGGGGTGCTGCAGTCATACCCTTGAGCGCTTAACCTGAATCACTTCAGTGAATAAGTGGATTGCATGTACAAGTATGCAAGCTATATACATTGCTCTGGATAAGTGTGTCTTCAAAATACCCATAATGTGAATGTTAAATGTAAACTATCAAACTTTTTAGAGACTTTTTAGTCCGTTTGATTTTAAATACCATAAATCACCTTTCAGTGGTTGTTTCTGAAGACTTTTTCACTGAATAGCCATGGTTTGGAGAGGCAGTTTACTTTGGAGTAAAGGATCATGCAAATAGACAAACTGGTTATATTTGAGGGTGTATTTATCTTCACAAATATATGTCTTAAAGTTTTTAAATCAGTCATTGATCAATATAATTTAACAAGTAGATTTTTGATCGCAAAGATTTCGTTTTCTACACGCGCGTAAACTTAAGCATATTTATTATACGAAGACATTTAAATTATACATCGACACAATTAAACGTGTCTCCCTGACAATGCCAGACATGAGAATGTGGGAGCATGATTGCATTGTACCTCCGCACAATAGGAAAATCCTCCTCAGAGGTCTATTCCATTCTGAGCAGAAGAAGGGCATCTCTCATTCAGCTCCATTGTAGACGGATAAGCGGTGAATATATAGATGCTAATCTGCCGCTCGGGTCCGCTCGCGTCGCTCCCTTAGCGCTGAACTCCCGGCTCTCTGCGTTTTACGTCACCCTCATTCAACCTCACCTGTGGGTTTATAGGGCCTTTTGTGCGACTGCTGTTCAACGCCGTCCTCTCTGCACGGACAGGTTCCCGGTGTAAGCACACAATGGGAGTTCTCGCAGGGGCAGCGTTTGTGTTTGCGATATGGAGACCGTGGGAATGGGTTTGGGAGACTCGCGGGGCGCGGCGTCCAGGGGATTGTGCCGATCTTTGGTGGAGGGTGTGGGGTGGGGGGGGGGGGGTTGGGAGGGTGGGGTTTCGGGGGCTGGATTGACAGCTCGGAGATACCCAGCGGGTGAATGGAGAAGCCCAGGTCCCCGGGGAGGCGGAGCCGGGCTTACACAGGTGCGCGCTGTAGTCTAGGAAACAACAGGAGCCTGTCCGTCCTGATTCCTGTCGAGGAGCGCAGGTGAACGGTGGTGATGTCATCCCTTCCCGGACTCAAGCTCTGCTCCTCCGTGAATGGCCACTGAAGGCCCAGGGACTGCCTGTTTGGAATGTGTGGCGGTTTCAGGACTGTCCCAACTCAGTGCAAAAGACTACTTTTCCTTAGGTAGTCCAAAACAGAAAATTCAAAAAGTAAGGGCAGTAATGATGGGAAGAGTATTTCATCGGGAACCAGACAGCAGAATTACAACGCAGTGCAAAATGCGGGGCTGCACAGCGCAACACTGTCAGAGTCAGGCAATAGCGTACTGCTACCACTAGAGGGAAGTGTTACCACAGCAACATGTGGTAAAGGGATCAGCGTGTAGCCCATCCACGTGGAGGACATACATTACTTTACATTACATTACATTACAAGCACTTAGTAGATGTCCTTATCCAGAGCAATGTACAGTAGTGTTGCAAGAACATCCAGTGTTACTTACAGGAGTACAAAAATGCAGGATCACCAAAAAGGCACAGACACTCGTGAGATGTGAGCCAAGAGAAATATGAGTACTACTTTCACCTTATGTTTGATGTTGAATCTCCCTTTAAAACTTTCTGATTTTGCTTCAGTATTCTACCACAGAAAGTGGTTTGCAATTTTTTTTTAATTCGTTTTTTTTTACACATTGTGTTTAAAATAAGTCACCATATCAAAATATATTTAAAAAAAAAATTACAACAGCTAAATTTCAAATGATCTCTTGACTCGGGTTTGTGTCCTTTTGGAACACCTCTGTGTAGTTAGACCCCGTTCAGAATCAAACCCGATAATTTACAAGAGTTAAAAAGTCAAGAGCACACCTCTTGTTCTGAGAGCAGTTTGGAGCACATGGCTGTTTTTAAAGTGTCCGAACTTTACATGTATTCTATTGGGTTTGTTTTTGATCATATTGGCCATAAAATAATTAACTACAGTCCTACTCCCACTGAGACATGGAGGGAATTTAGCAGACCAAAAGAGCGCCCCAGACCCTTGACTTGTAGACTGGGTTGGCCTCCCAGAGGACAGTTGCCTACGAGGGTGAGTTAACCCTCCTTGAATTTATTTTCCGTGCGTGCCCCTCCATCGGTTCTGGTTGTTAGGCCTAACACCTGCACATGGTTAAGACTTACCCCTCGACTAGCTGTAGCAGTCGCTCGGTGTCTAACTTTCGCCACGGTTTTTATTTTATTTGTACGCGTTCTTCCGAACAAAGAGGGTTTGGTAGGAAGTGCTCTTTATCGCGAACCTCCGTACATGTAGGAGAGATGAGGAATCTGACACTGTAAGCGGCAGCATTTGACAAAAATCGTACAAGTGTAAAATGTTCAAAAATGTGTAGGCCCAACTTTTTCCACTCAAACATTGATTCCATCTGTCTTCTGAGTGTGCGTGTGTGCGTGTCCCCGGAGGGACGGGGACCATGTCAAAAGCCATTCTCACAGCGGTCTGCCTCTTCCAGTTCATGTGGTCATAGTCCCTGATACGAAACCTGATTTTTATATTGAAAAGACACGCAAAGTCACGTAGAGCCACACACGGTGCTTCCTGTTCGGGCACGAGGGGGGGTTCCGTACAGAGGGGTGAAATGGGGACAGGAACTCACAGACTCCCAGAATCCTCTCTTCAAACTCGCTTCACATGTCGCCTGAGGAACCGAAGGATCTGAATTTACATGGTTTACATGCATCATCTTAAACCAGAAGGCATCAGCCTTGTTGTAATTATCTGCTGTGCTAGTCTAACAAGTCCTGTTCTTGCGCAGAAGCTTTTTTTTACAGGTTGCCCATACCTTGTGATACACTTCATGAAACCATCATTGATGGTCATCCCTGAGGATCTGGACAACTGGCAGCTGTTCTTCTCTCTGGTTGAGAGCAACTCTTTATAAGCCTGAATGTCACTCTCAGTCATCTGGAAGGATAATTTGCAAACTCTATCATGTCGAAGAGATACTTTTTTCCCCTAGTATTCTGAGGATTGGGCATGTGGCTGGTGGCATACAGAAGTTCTGTCCTTTTGAATATGATCATGTAAAAAGAGTTGAACTTTGACTGTCCAAGATCTGCAGCACTATGAATTCCACCTGGGTTCATTAACACGTTTTCTATTTACTACACATTCACCTGTCCCATAATGCCAATGGTAACCACATTAAAACATGTTGCTGTGGAGACAATGGTGGGTGGGGGGGGGGGGGGGGTGGCGGTGGGGGTGGGGGTGTCATGTAGGAGAGCAAAGCCTAAGCGGACTTTCTGCTTCTGTTGATCCTTCGGATCTTTATGGGCTGTAAAACACACAGAGCGACGGCCGCGTGCGTGTGCCAATGTCAACAGACAAGAGACGCACTCAATGGGGTCGCCACGGTGACGTTTGAGCGTGCTGGTGGCTACAGCCGGGAGTCAGTTAGTTCAAGAACATCCGGCACTTCGCAGTCTGTTATTTTAATGCCCTTACAGGTGTGTGTTGACTGACGGCTCTCTGCTTGGTCCCAAATGGCCTGTCTCTGTCAACAGAATTTACCAAAGCTATGGTATTGACACAGTATATACTGCTTATTATACAGATATGAAAATTAATCTATTAACTGTCACGCTACTGAAGGTTCTAAGGCAGTGGTGTCAAACTCGTGCCATGGAGGGCCGTGTGTATGCAGGTTTTCATTCCAGCCTCAGATCTTGATTATATAATTAGTTAAATTATTTGCTGAATTAGGGATGCAGGTTTGTGCACAATGGTGACCCGACGTCTATGGTGACCCGCATTGTCTAAATAAAAATTTTCTTATATTCTGTGCTTCAATGCAGTTAAACGCATATGGCTGAATGAGTAATTGGACTCAATTAAGGCAGCATTAATTGGTTGGAATGAAAACCTGCATACACACGGCCCTCCATGGCACGAGTTTGACACCACTGTTCTAAGGGCTAAAGAGGGCTGAGCTAAACAATGTAAATGAAAATGTCTGTTTCCTCTAATTTACACGGTCCAACACTTTCCATGGAGTAGGAATAAACCGCAAACTCCAGCCTCAGATGGCCACTGTGTCTGCGGTGTTTTTGGATTTCTTATATCAGCACATAATTAAGACATTACATTACATTACAGGCATTTAGCAGACGCTCTTATCCAGAGCGACTTACACAACTTTTACATAGCATTTTACATTGTATCCATTTATACAGCTGGATATGTACTGAAGCAATGCAGGTTAAGTACCTTGCTCAAGGGTACAACGGCAGTGTCCTTACCCGGGAATCGAACCTGCGACCTTTCAGTTACAAGCCTAGTTCCTTACCCACTGTGCTACACCGCCATCCCACAAGACCTCAGCAACAAGGTGTGTGGACTCTTTAGCCAATCAGCGATTTAAACTAAGCACTTGTGTTCTGAAACACACTGAAATCAGCAGATACTGCATATATTTATTTATATGTTGAAACCCTGCCATAGATCATTGTCAAGTATTTCTGCAGGATTCATAAACTTGAATCCTGCTAAATTAGACATGTGTTAGACCTGCTGCCACTGTTTTGCTAAAGTCTCCTCACACAGATCTTTCACCTGTGCACCTCAGTTCGCTGTGACGATGAACTCCACAGACAAATTCAGGTGTGTTTGGCATTGGAGGTCAACCCCTCATCTCTCAAAGGATGACCATGGGAGGTGCATCATCAGGTTCGGGTGACGTGTTTAGACTGGCAGGGGTGCCGTTGACACAGATCACAGATGTTGCCCGGTAAACAGGCTCCCGCAGGGGGGCTCGAGGATGCTGAGCTTCTCCTGGAGCCCTCGGAACCCCCCCCCCCCCCTCCCTCAGACCCCCAGTGGATTAGGCAAATGCAAGCCTTCGAGAGAGTGGGGAGGAGCCCCACGTCTGACAGGACATGATGGATTAGATCCTTTGTGAGAGGGGTGCGGGGACATGGTGCTGGGGTCCGCCCCAATCCCGGGATCAGCGACGTGTTGACAGGGATAATCCTGTTTGTTGTGTCCCTCCGAAAATCCCAAAGTCCAGAAAAAGGCCAGGGATCACATTAAAAAAAGAAAGAAAGAAGTCTCCAGCGTGTTGCTTCCCTGTGGCATTCAAAGACAAACCGTAGCTCTCGAGAAACTGGTCTTGTCTAGCAGGTCAAAGCAAGCCATAATAGGTCAGTACCATGAGCAGTTACTCTTTACAGGTCCGCCCATAGATGAATCCATCAGGGAAGAACATTGTGATCCTTGGATAGGCGCATGGCTGGGATCATCAGGGTTTTCTGGTAGCTTCGGGCAACTCGATGTGTATTTTAATGTAACAATTTCATTCTATTAATGTCGGAATATCACGTATCTTAGTGTCACGCAAAGCTTTGCCCGAGAAAGGGAATTCTCAAGAACTGCCAACAAAGAATTACGGTTAATGTCGTGAGGGGGTGAACAAATTCGATCAGCTAGATAGAGAAGAGCAAACAAGCCACTATTCTGCAGAGCACGCTTAATAAAATGTCTTCATTCCGTGGCACGTTCAAATGAACGATTATTTAAAAAGTCCTGTGTGTTGAAAACAAAGCCTGTATCGGAGTAAAGCCTGTATCGGAGTAAAAAGCAAAGCCTGTATCGGAGTAAAAAAAAGTTAGCTTCTAAACTGCTGGACCGATTCTGTTTTGTGAACAGTGCAGATTTATTTATTTCTAATTTATCGTATCAGGTGTGCATGTTCTCCCCGCCACGTACCACCGGCGCCACACAGACATGCCGGCAGGATGTGCCTGGACCCTCGGGAGCCTGGGTAATAACACAGTCTGCCTCGCCATTGGCCTCCTTAAGAGACTGTGAGTGTGACTGTGCACAAGCGTACACAACTCTCTCTCTCTTTTTTTCGCCCCAGCCAGATTTAACAGCATTAAACCGGCAATTTGGTGCGGGTCTGAATTATTATGATTAATTCAATTATGGTGACGGGGGGAGGCGGGGGGAAGGGCGGCAGGTTTGGAAAGAGACTAGTACTCTGAGGGTGGTGGTGGTGGTGGTGGAAGTGTTCCTTCTCTAAATAGGCCAAATTTCACCCCTTCTCTTCAGGGAAGCCAGGCAAAATAACACGCTCCGAAAAAACGTGCAGGCGTCCCACACCCCCCTGTAATTGACCCTGCTGTTAAGGGGGGCTGATGTGTAATTTTGATTTGGGGGGGGGAGTGGGGGGGGTGGGGTTGGGGGGACGAGGGGGGGCATCCGAGTAGTTCCCCTAGTGGTGACAGGCGGCTTGGGTGAGGATTTTACGAGGGCTTTTCCCCTGCACCTAATTCACTGTTATCACCCCGCCCCCACTCCCCTATCCCCCCCCATCACCCCCCCCCCCCCCCCCACCCCCTTCAGCACAGCAGCGCCAGGGCATCCTGGAACTCTCGAGGCTGGCGATGG